>NW_027069713.1:685346-862446 GCF_002906115.3 Quercus suber
CCCCCCAAACAAAAAAGAAAAAAAAAAGAAAAAGAAAAGAAGCAACATTAATAAATAAAGGGGAGGGTAGATGGGTAATTTCACATCAAATCCGCTCCCTCCCCACTTTTCTCTCTAAAGAAAACATTTTCCTCTTAATTGGTAAGACGGGAGAAACTTTCCCACCCCCATTTACCCCTCCCACCAAACACCCTCTTCTCCCTTTTTTCTCTCCTATTTTCTCTCCCCCTTTACCATTTCACCCCAACCAAACATACCAAAAATGAGAGAGAGAAGAGAGAAAATGAGACAATAAAAAAGGAGAGAGAGAAATTAGAGACTTTTAATGCTTGTGTAAAAATATAGCAGGTTGTAAAACTTTTTACATTTCAGGTTAGCAGTGACCATATGTAGGTATTTTTTGTACATTTTTAGTGAATAATACTATCTATTGGACAAAATTTATGTACAATATCTTAGGTATTATTTCATAGGGTCCTCTCTTAAAATTCATTTTGTTAGTTTTCTTCTTAAAATTCAACCATATGACTACTTAACTAAAAAAATATACTTCTATCTCATGAAAAAAGGGACACATGGTTGAATTATAAGAAGAAAATCTAAAGAATAACATTTAAATACTGTACTTAAGTTTTACTCTTATCTATTTTGCATTTTTATGGAATATGCATAACGTAATAACGGGAATGCTTTTAAGCGGATATGTTTAACTTGTTGACAAACAGTACTCATAGTCTTTCTTGTGTGGGTAAAAGACTAAATTAATTAAAACTAAAGAGCAATCAAAGTCTCGGGACAACGATTGTTTAAGTACAAACCATAGAGTTCAGACTCAAAAATAACAAAAAAAATCTACAGGTGGACTTTCATACAAAATAAACCAAACTCAGGGAAGCTGGAAAACCAACTGCATGCAATCATCCACGATAGAAGAACACTCAGTCACAGCCACAAAATCGTGGGGATAGGATTCAGCCATACAAGTACAATGTTAGTGGTGAGAAAAGAATCGTACATTTATCATTTTCTCCTTTAACCTAGGAGTGGGGGCATTCCTACACGTGTTGACATTCATCTAAGTCTATTTACGTTTTTGAATAATCGGATGGCCTATCAGTCTATCACAGAAATCTTTGTTAACAATTTCCTCATGAATTCTTATGAACTAAAAATAATTCTTTCCTAGACTTGCAATATGGACCTATGGTACTATTCTATAACAGCACAATAACACGTTTAAATACCACTAATTACACTTATCTTTAGTCTAGTCGGCACCGACCCTAGCTCACATGCAGTATCACAATATGAAAACATTTTTTTGGAGGCTGGTAAGTAGATGATTATATATAAAGCAACAACTTCTAACTCTAAATAATGTTGAAAGAACACTTTTTGTGTGTAATCTATAATGGGACTATAAGGAGAATATGCTAACAGGTCTAATCTCTAATAGTTTGTTTGGATGGTTGGAGAGTAGAGGAGAGTAGAGTAGAGGAAGAGAAAGTCAGTTAAATTACGTTGTTTGGATATTTTTTAAGGGAGGAGAGGGAGGGAATTAGAGCAATTTAGAGGGGTTTTAACTAATTTTATCCCCTTATTTTTAATTCTCTGAAGTTGGGGAGATTTGGAGGGAAAGTAGAGTATAAAAATACTTAACCAAATGAATTACCAAATTTACCTTTATCATATTAACAAAATTAGAAACTATGAAAATACTAATTATTCCTCTCCCCTTACTTAATTTTAAAAACATCTAAATAATGTGAAAGATTACCATTCCCTTCTACTCCCCTCCTCACTACTCTCCTCTTCCCTCTACTATCTCCATCCAAACTTCTAAACATAGCATAAGTTTTCAGGAATTTCTTCCCAAGGAGAGAACCATACATTGGGGGTAGCTTTTGAATATCCTTCTCTCCCACTTATATATTTTATTTAAAAAAAAAAATTCAATTAATCTTTAAATTTTAAAATATTTGTACATACTACATTAAATGATTCATAAATAATCATCACATTATAAGGTGTGGTTTGGCCAAAATGATCAGAATACCACACCTTAATTTTACGGTCACATATGCGACATGGTGCGGTATATCAAGGTGCAGTCTGGTCAGTTTTGTTCTGGATTGGCCTAGCTAAAAGTTGGGTTTTCTTTATTTTGGGCTAATTTCTTAAATGTTAGGCTGATTTTTCTTTATTTTTGGATGATTGAGAGTAGCCCAACAAGTTTTAGGTGGGTAAGGGCTTATCTTTTAGTCGGTTTAGATGTGGTCATACGATTTGAGCAGTTTGATGAACATCCCTCTTATATCATTTATAGCTTATTAAATCAAAGCTTACACAAGGTATAAAATCCCTAAGAGTATATAAATAAATTTATGTAAATGATTAATGCATCTTTTTTCTTCCTCTTTTTTACTCTTATACTATATGTAACCCATTTATTTAAAGCATATTCAAAATAGTATTCCTAAAAATAGATAAGTAAATCTCTTTAATAGAAGCCTTCCTTATTTACCATAAATTTTATTATCATTATTATTATTATCCATTTGGAGAAAAAATAGGGACATTTATGTTTTATTTTTAAATAAATGACGATTGCTATTTTTGTGGTAAGGACTTAGTAGTTAGAGATTCTTATTGCAATTGTCATCTAAATAATAGAATAATATTTTTATTTAGTTTTTATTTAGTTTTTATTATTGTTATATTTTTTCTTATATTGAATTTTATATTTTTAGACATATAAAGTCATATTTATTATTTGAGTTATTTAAAAATGATTATTTTTTTATAAGTTTTATAATTCTTAAAAACATTATTAAATATTAATTGTGCAATCTCTAATTTTTTTATTTTTTTAAATAAAAAAACTATGTTGATAAAAAAATGTTTAAAACTATTAACTGTGATTAATATAATTTGAAGATAGTTTATAGATTATGAACAATATAGATAATAAAGTAAAATAAAATAAGAGAAATGATATATCCACAATATTTTCATAACATTTTTACAACAAATTCTAAGTGGCAAGTTGTTACTGATTGTTATTGTTGGGGCAAAAATGTAATCTTAATGTTAGGTTCAAATTTGAACTAATAATAACTAATCGACTATGATTTATTGTAAAAATGTTGTGTACGTAACACCTCTCATAAAATAATGTTAAAGTTATATGAATTAAAACCCATTAGTATCTTCCATTGACAATGTTGCTGAAATCATCCACACCGAGATTAGCAAAGAAAAGTGAACTGTTCCATCAGTGACCTTAACATTAGGGAAGTAGAAGCTACACACTTTTGAAAAAACGCAAGACATTATAGTCACAGAAGCACGATTTGTTAAGACTTAAGAGGCTTCAAACTCTGACCTTCTGCTCGAACCATATATGTTTTAATATCCTTACGTAAGTTATGGCTAAAAGTGTGCCAACATTAGAGTGCTCAGGTTAAAGTGTACCAACATTGGTCCATCAAATATTTTTATGGTGAAAGGAGAAACCCCTTACAAAGAGTTCGATTAGCTGAGAGATTGAGTGTCGTAATCTATATCAAGTACGTACAAGAGGTTAGACTTTAGAGCCCAATTTTATAGCTTTTGTCAATTTTATGCTTTTCTTTTCTCTTTTATTAATTTTATTGAGAAAGAAATACACAAACAAGAGAGAGAATAAAGTTCTAATATAAAGACAATTACAATTTTGAGCCCAATTGTTAATATGATTAGCCGATTAACATATGCATGAATACACAATCACAATAGAATCCCAATCAACAACACAAACACCCAAACACCTTAAAATGTTTACAGAGAGAAAAAACAAAAACTGGCCACCAAAAAAAAATCTCCGTTGCCTATAGTATGAACCAAATTCACTAACACAAATAGTTACAATATGTAGCACTTATTAACCCTCCAAACTATGTAAGGTTTAAATCTCATCTCAATAGATTTGGAAATTGGAGAGGGTGAAGATAGAGAGAGCAAATGGATTTTTGATCTAGGGTGAAGGGTCTCTCTCTACCTCTTCAATATGAGAATTGGGTCATGTATTTTGTGTGATTAGAGGGTTACAATTTATATGAGAGGGCTAAGTGGATGGGCACAACAAAGAATGGATGTAATAGGTTTCTCTCTCGTTTGCAATCTTGCTCAACCGGGAGAGGGGCAAGTGTCAAGCAAGATCACTAGACAAATGCTTTTAGAAAACCAAATTTCTCATGACAATGAGTTCTCACTTGATTGAGATTCTCAATGCAGCTTCAACACTTTAACTTTCAACCAGTGCAATGAAACTTACAAATGTATAAATTATAATGAAAATAATAAATTATAAGGAAATTCATGAAAATTTGACACCAAATATGCCAACAATAATAATGTATAGTGAATCCTTCCTCTTATCCTTGTGTGGTGTTAAGATTTTCCTAAGATTTTTTTTTTTTTTTGAAAATTTTAAAATTAACTATTTTGTTCTTCGTCCTTCTAAGTCATTGACTGAATACTTTCGAGATGGATTTGAAATTTATGTTTAGTAGGTTCTAATATGCTCAAGGATTTGAAATTTATGTTTAATTGGTCTCATCTACTCATTCTCTTCAATTATTTACCATATATTAATTTGTAGTAGTTACATTATGTTATCTTGACCTTCGATTTCGCAGATAGTCTTCAAATACGTTAAAGGTTTTTACACCATTAAAAACTGCAAGAATTTCAAAGGAACATATTAAAAGATTGCCCCTGTAACCAAAAAGTCCAAGGTAACCCAATCCGTGATGTCCGAAAATGATTTCTTCTTTTAACTTTTTTCTTGGTTGAAAACGATTTCTTGTTTAACTACCACCAGAGAAAAAACAAAAAAACAAAAAACAAAAGAACCACATAATATATATATTGAAGAAAGAACACGTACGTATTGCTATCACTGGGTTGAAATCGAAGTTCTCCAACTTCAAAAGCCAACTAGCATAATAACTTCCCACGAAAGCCCCATCTCATGTAATATGAACACTCTTAATATATTCCAATAACTTTCTTAACTTTCATTAGAAAATAGCATTGTAATATGACAAGGTCTTGCACTCTAACCAGGTATATCTTTGATAAGGTCAGCTTTCGATAGTGAAAATAAATATAAGATGATGTTTCAATGACGAAATCAAATTTTTATATGACAAAACAAGTTCTAGAAAGAAAAACAAATAGTACGATAGGAGTGGCAGCGATTTTGAACCAAGAGTTTTTGAACATGCAAAGCAATTGAGTACGTAGACTACTTTTTTTTCGCAAAGCAAGACTGTTGCGTTATAAGAATTCCAGAAGAAGAAAGTAAAAATAAATTTACTAATTAATCAGGTCATATTAGAAGATTGTGCACTGTGATTTGGTGTACTTCCACTAAATCTTATCTATTAAGTTAGTATTATGAACCTTTTTTGTACTATAGAAATGCTTGCGAAGTTGAAAACCTACACAACAACACCATTTTTTGCCTTATTTCAACCAGGCAAGGGCAAATGGTCCATCCAACAACCCAATATAGTATCTATACCACTTTCTTTTTGTGAAAGGCCAAATTTAATTATATATAATTTCTCACAAATCAATTTTTAGCCACCTGGCTTGGCTTTTTTTGGTTTTTGTTTTTTTAAGCTAGTGTTGGTGGTGACAGGTTGAATGAAACTTACAAGAACTAAAACTTAGATTAATTAATTTTTAAGTTGTGAATTTTCAGTTGAACTTTTTATAAAATATTTCTATCATCCTACTATTCCATGAGAGAAAATCACCCACAATCAACATGTGGATTAAGTAGGTTCAGAAACGGGTTGAACATCATTTTCTTTAAAAAAGAAAAAAGAAAAAGAAAATCCAAAGCTGGAGAGAGCAACCATGAACGTGGATGTGAGGTAATTCGTATATTACCTAGTAACTAGCTACCTCCAACTACAACTAAAGAAAATTCAAAAAAAAAAGAAAATCAGAAGCAAGAGACAAATAAAGAAAAGAAAGGATAAGAAATAGTTGGCCTGTAACTGACAATTCAGTACTAATTAATATGGACTTTTTTTTATTAGAAGGGGGGATATTTATATATCAAATATATAAAAGCAAGTCTATTCAGCCAAAAACAAAAAACTAAAAGTAAGTAAAGAAAATTACACTCCAGGGACCTCCAAATGACATAAATTACAAAAGCACATGCCTATAAGGCCCAAACGAAGATGGTATAAAAAAGAAATTGAATATTCTTGAGTCGGTGAATGTTGTATTCACCCTTGCGTCAATGTATAATGGAAAAAGGACTAAGTCCAAGCTTCATCCATAGGTAAGATAAAGTTGGGTAAAAATACCTAGCAACCATATAAATTTATACCGGTACTATTTATTTTATATTTAATTTTTTTTATTATTTATTTAGATATCTCAATGATAAAGGACGAGAGTAAAGGATAATTATTGTGTATGAAGCAAGTAAAACAATTAAAAAAAGTTGATATTTAAATGAAATGTAGTGTGAAATAAATAATTTGATAGGAGTATTTTAAAAAATGAGTATGTAAAAAAAAAAAAAAAAAGGGTTCTTATGTTAAAATACTCATTGGTTCATTCACCGCAGTATGTGAATTGAGAGACCATCTTCCACCACTTGATGGCCAGTTCCCTATATATAATCCATGATTAGAGTAGAGAACATGGGTGAACATAAAATAAATTATTAAAGGACATCATAGAAACCACTAAACTAGAGTTTTTTTAAAAAACCACTAAGCCATTTGGAGTCCATTAATTCTGATTAATATCTTGTGGCTACTCTTAAATTCAGGAGGAATCCTTAATCCTTGTAGAAGCTAATGAATAGTGTAAATTTTTACTCCATGTTACGAGTTTTAGGGTTAAGTACGTAAGCTTCCCCCTGTTATTCTTAAAAATTTCATACTGTATGTTAACAGCGGCCGAAGTCCGAATTATTAATTTTCCCCAGGAGAACCAAGTTAAATATATCAAAAATGAAATTCAAATTATATATATATATATATAGACACATATGTATATAATATGATTTATCATATGTTATTTTCTCATATATAATAAAAATATATACATCAAACTATTCTTTACATAACTCAAATAAGGGTTTTTCCCCACCCAATCTATTTGCAACTCGTGAATTGTCTTTTAAAATATATTGATATAATTAATACTGTTATTTTAACATTTTAGATCAATTTTTTAGGAAAACCAACTAAAATAATAAAAAAAAATCCAAACTAAAATATATATATATATATTAATTATATGAATTCTCTTCTAAATCAAATTAATATAATTAATATTATTTAAACATTTTAGATCAACCTCAACATCCTCCTATACTCCTTAGAGACAGTCATTGGATTTGTTGGAGGATGGATTGGGCACAATGTGGAGTAAAGACTTGAGTGGGTTTATGACTTTCAGTCATACAATGAACCAAAAGGAGAGATGAATCAATTTAAATGATTAAGGAGCCTTATATGGGAATACAGATTCCAAAATCAGAATTTTTGTGAAAAGGGGTAAGCTTTAACATTCAATAAGTAACAAAAATCTCAACTCAACTTGTTAGGTTCTAAAAGTTTAGAACAATTAGCAAACTGTGAGTATAAACTTGTTTAGATATAGATTTGCAACTCTATAGGTTTGATTAGACAATGTTTAAGGTGATACAAGTCAAGAATCAAGAGCATACAAGCTGAGGAAATAAGAATTCAAATTCTAAAGAGTTCGATTGCTCAAGACTAAGCTTTGACCAATCGAAATACGGGTTTTGCAGATTTTAAGTTCAGCTCACTGCTCATTAAGCCCAATAAGTGATTAGGGTTTCAGAGCAATTTCACATAGTATATAAAGGAAACCCTAGGATACGTTTTGTAGAGACTTTGGACGTGCTCTTGTGAGATCTAAAAACTATTGTACCTTCCTCGTTCAAAGTCGTTACTAGAAATCATTCTCATATCTTTAGAATCAGTAGATTTGAAGTTGCTGCAACAAGATCAACAACTCTTGATGATCTAAACCTTCAAAGGTGATCTTGGAGTCATAAACTAGAGAATTTGTATTGCTAAACTTTTGAGTGAGATTTTAAAGTCACAAACGTGGGTGTTTATGCAAAGTAAATCCAAAAGAGAAAGAGTCTGTGGATTTGGAGTTTGCACGTGGCCGTGTCAGTAAGTTACTACTAGAGGTAGCAATATATTTAAGGTTAAATTTTATTGTAAAAACTTCAATTCACTATTAGTGAATTTGTTTGCCTTGAGGATAGGTCAGGTTAAATCCCCCTCAGGATTTTTACCTTGAAACTGTTGGTTTTATTAGTTTTCCTGGGTATTTATATCGTTGTTTTATTTATTTTTCCGCATAGCATGATATGATCTCTATAACTGTTTAACCTAGATTTGAATAATAAACCTAAATGTCAACTTGGTTAATTAACTAGGTTAAAAATCTGTTTTAAAGGGGTCTAAACAAACAAACACAACTAACTCAATCAAGCATATTATATAAATAATAATAAATAAATTGTATGTACTATACAAATTCATAGGTTTAGAAATTTCGTCTTCATTTGATTCAAAAACTAACCCAGGAGTTCTCCACAAATATGAAGAATTATAATTTACAATGAGTTCCAAAACATCATACATTATACAATGAATTTCAAAAATATGAGAAAAAATTTTATTGGACAATTGAAATAGTTCACATATCTAATTAGATCCATATTTTTAACAATGTTTATGACTATGATTTTGCTATATCCTAGTGACTAGGTCTAGAATTATGTGTTGTCATGTGGTAAGTCTTATAAAAACTAGTTATTATGCCAATGTACCCCTTTTGCGGGGTCTAAAGCATAGTCAAATTGCATATATAACTTTTACGAAATTATCCGGTCTCATTTTGTCCCATATTAAAAAAACAATAATCATATACACTTAAATCATAATTTACACAAATATTTCATTCAAATCTTGGTTCTCTTCACAAAATATACATTTATAAAATCAAATCAACTACATTTATATTATTTCAATAAGAAACTAATTCTTTTCTTCAAATAAAAACAACAAAAATAACTAATTAAATAATTTGTTTAAAGAAAATACAAAATAATATTTAATAAATAAAATATTTTATTTTAAGTAAAATATAACTAGTCGAGAAAGATGTTACTTTCATCCATCAATGCCTACTCAAAAACTCTTGCAACTTCTAAAGAACACTTAAAATAACCTAAAAGTCTTCATGATCAATTCAATTACTAAAAAAGGTGTCCCAAAAATTACTTTAATAAGTTATCTTAGGGTCTAATTACTTTTTTTCCCTGAGGTGCTTCCCTCAATAATTTCAAAATTATTCAAACACCCTCTCTTTGGGAATCCTTTGACAAGCCTTCTCTCTAGAGTTATCTAATTTAGAGTCTGTTTGGATACAACTTATTATTAAAAATTGAAAACTTATTACTGAAAATATTGTAGCAAAACAATTTTTAAATGTGTAAATAGTGCCATGAGACCTAGTTTTAAAGTTGATTTTGCCAGATCCCGTACTTGCGAGTCCCGTGAATAGTGCACAGGAACCAAAAAAAATGCAGATGCACAAAACACCACTCCTGCCGCTATCCAAACTCACACTTAGAGGCAATTAATGGGTCAAAGAAAGGCTAGATTATACATACACGCTAAATCCCCCCATGCCACAATTACTTAATTCACATTTTTTTAACATTTTTTTTTGGTCCAAAATATCTTTAACATAGATAAATATTTTGTAACTTAGAATATTTTTTATAGATAAAAAATCTTTAACATAGATTAATTACTCATCCCTTTAACCTAAACATATTTTTAAAACACAAATCTCAACATTTTTTTTTCTCACTATTTGTCATTGATATTTTAGCAAATTCTTATCCAACATATATGGAGTATAGTCAAAATTGTGTTCTGTCATTTACTCATTTTGCATCGAAGCCCATGTTGTGAATGTGCGAGACCACGACATGTCTGTATGCTAAAATATCTGGAGGGACACTACCGTAACCCGCAGCGGCAGGTGGCAGGCGTCACGCTCACGCAATTGGCAAATAGAAATAGAGACGAGGCCACATACTTTAGCCAACCAAAATAGAACCAATAAACAAAATCGAAAATTTGACTTTTATTCCCTTCTATTTTCTATTTCAATATAGCCGGTGCGTTTGAATGCAGCCAATGAAGACACACTCTACTTTACTAAATTCGAGAGGAAAGTTCTCCCTAACTCACTCAGCCATAGCAGCCTTCAACTCTCTCTCTCTCCTCTCCCACACATGTATAAATATCCCCCATAAATTTCTATTACAAACAGACTTAGCCTAGCTCTCTCTCAGTCCTAGAAAGATAAGAGAGCAGGACTAATTCAAGATTTGTTGGAGAGGAAAAGAATTATAAAACAAAAAAAAAAAAAAAACAGTGAGAGTCACAAGAATTTCATATTGCCACCAACCAAATAGTGTTCTTTTTTCCCTATCTCTTTATTTCTGAAAATACAAAGCTTCAAGAAAACCCAACAAAGTAAGCATTATTTTTCTTTCATTTCAATTCATTTCATTTCCCCACTTCTTTTTAGTTGATGGGAAATTTCAGTGAATTTATAAAAAGAACAGAAGCTTTAATGGTTTATGTAGCATTTACTCTTGAAGTGGTCTAAAAAGTTGAAAAACTCCCCTCAACTTGATTATATGCAGTTGTACGTCTTAGGTTCGATCAGTTGAGGTGTCATGGTCCCTTGACTTTTCTAACACTTCACATTCAGCACAACTTTTACTGAATTCAATGTACATGCATTTCATTTCATTTTCTTATCTTTCACATCTTTTTCTCAACAACCAAACACAAATATAAATTTTTTTGGACTCTTTCAGTGTGTCCTCTCTAGCTTTTAGCTTCCATTCTATAATTAACAATCTGGGCATGTTCTTGTTTCTGTAAATTTTCATTAGAAGAAGAAGAAGAAGATGGAAGGAATAGATAAAGCAAGAGGCTCGGAAAGGCGGGCAAGCCGTAGCTTTAGCAGAAACGTAAGCAGGAGCATGAGCAGGCAAAGTTGGAGCATGGAAGATGTATTTTCAGGTAATAGGCACTCTCGCCGAAACAGTCATGTTGACGAAGATGAGGAAGCTCTAAAATGGGCTGCCATTGAGAAATTACCCACCTATGATCGTCTAAGAACAAGTATTATCAACTCTTACATGGAGAATGAGCATCCACATGCTAAAAAAATGCACAAAGAAGTGGACGTAAGAAAGCTGGATTTGGATGAGAGGCAAGAATTCATTGACAGGATTTTTAAGGTTGCTGAGGAAGATAATGAGAGGTTCTTGAAGAAGTTTAGAAATAGAATCGATAAGTAAGTTCTTTATTGCTTTATCTAAGTTCTTGAAGAAGTTTAGAAATAAAATGAGGCACAAAGAAGAGAACAAAGATTTTAATGGGTTTTTCTAAGATTTTTTTTTTAAAAATCAAAGATTAATTATTTCTAAACAAGTATTTTCTGAACAAGGGAGAGAATGAGCTGTAAATTTTTTTTTTCTTTTGTACTATAATAATTATATGAATACATTTTTCACACATAAATGATAGTCCTGGTCCATTATCCACACGCTTAATTATATATGCAAATAAATGACCATAAAAGAGATAAGTTCAAAATAGGTAGGAAATAACAAATCACTAACTTTTAACACTAAACACCAAACTAATTTTGCTTGGAATTTAAGATTGTGTAAGAAAATGTCATTTACTTTGTGAGGGTCAGCAAGCATGCCATGCAAGTAAATGATCCTGATTAATCACTTTCATTCTTCAACTATTCTCTGTGTAATTGTTATCTCATGCTTTTCTTCCTAACAAGATAGTTGCTTGTCTTTGTCATATGCTACGACAAACAAATTATACTTTGAAGTTAATCAAAGTTGACAAGGGTTCTTCCTGTTACCTTTCTTTGTACTAGTAAAATAAAATATTATTTCTGTGATTTTGCTTGAATTTGTGGTTAAATTGGCTTGAGCTACTTTAACACTTTAAAAAATCATTTAATTTCCATTAAAAATCCAAAGTAGTTAAAGCAATATTTGACAGGATACGTTAAAATATTTCCTTTTATATCGTCTGGACTTGTCAAAGTTTGTTGTATGAACCTAACCGAGTCGACTCAACTGAGTCAACAACAAAATTTAGGTGCAGTTTTGTTATTGTAGTCTAATCAATTTGCTTTTATTATAATTTCAGGGTTGGTATCCGACTTCCTACCGTTGAAGTTCGATTTGATCATTTAACGATTGAAGCTGATTGCTATGTTGGCACAAGAGCTCTTCCCACTCTTCCAAATGTTGCCAGAAACATTGCCGAATCGGCTCTTGGTTTGCTTGGGATTGGACTGACCAAGACAACAAAATTAACAATTCTTAAGGATGCCTCAGGAATTGTAAAACCCTCAAGGTATATAAATTAAAATTTGGGGTGTGACTAATTATTATAAAATTCAAGAAAGAATGATAGCATTTGAGCTTAAAATCAACTTCAAGTTATATATGATTTCTAATGTGAAAATTGGACCATATATAGAGACAATAATCTGTCGGCAGGTGGTATATATACAATGAACCTAGTCACTTATAGAAGTCGTTCTTTCCTGGATGTAACTCTATTAGTACACACATCATAGTTGATCAAACTATTGCTAATTATACTAATCGTTTTTATGCACCCATTATTTGTTTTGTTATATAGGATGGCCCTTTTGTTAGGGCCCCCATCTTCTGGGAAGACAACCCTTTTGCTGGCATTGGCTGGAAAGTTGGACCCAAGCCTCAAGGTTAGCTCATCTCAATGGCTCTATTGTTTCTTCTAAGAAAAGACAATGGTTAACTTTTTTATTAAAAAAAAGAAAGAAAAGAGAAAAGACAAGGGTAATTAGCTAATGATAAATTCATGGAACAGGTTAAAGGAGACATCACTTACAATGGCTACAGGCTGAATGAGTTTGTGCCTAAGAAGACATCCGCATACATTAGCCAAAATGATGTTCATGTTGGAGAAATGACTGTGAAAGAAACTCTAGATTTCTCAGCAAGGTGCCAAGGAGTTGGAACTCGATATGGTAATTTGCGGAAAACAAAAATTATGTTACTGTTTTTACTTACTAATAACCATTCATTGTATCAACAGCTTGTACACACACACACAAAAATTTTGAAAAATAATTTGTGCCTTCAGCATTTTTCATACAATTAATTAAGGAGATATATATATATATATATATAAAAAAAATTTTTTTCTAAATGATAACAATTTTTATTTATTTTGGTATAGAACTCTTAACTGAACTTGCCAGAAGAGAAAAGGAAGCTGGAATACTTCCAGAGGCAGAAGTTGATCTTTTTATGAAGGTACATACTACAAATTTAGTCAATAATTAATATTCAACATTAATTTTTTTCATACTTAATTTTCTATATTTTAGTTATCTCCCAAGTTAATAATTTGTTGTTGGTATTTCTTGAAATTAGGCAACATCAATGGAAGGAGTTGAGAACAGTCTCATTACTGACTATACCCTTAAAGTAAGTTACAATATAGCCACAAAATATGTTCTTCTATTTAAGGAAATTATGTCTTAAATCCTTACTTCTGATAGCTTCGTCTCATTTAATTGTATGGTTATCAAGTCCCAACCAAGCCACTTCTACTATCTTTTTTAATAATAATGATATTAGTTGCTAAGAAGGTTTTGCCTATGACTTTTTAGCAACTCAAATTCGAACAACTCACTAAAATTATAGTCACCATCTATATACAAATTTTCAACTCGTCAAAAATTTCTCCTCAACTACTCTGTTGACGACTGTCATTTTTGGTGCGATAATTGGGGCCCTTGCCTCGTTGGTTTTTTGGACACTTTCGCTGGTGACAACTTCTGTTTCTAAAAAAAAAAATTGAATTTTTCCTAGTGACCTCAAGTACCCATTCACTTTTTAAACATGCCTATAATTGCCTAACTTTGTCCCTATTGAAATACCTCTAACATGTCACTTTTTTGTTCATTTTTAATTGAGCAGATATTAGGGCTTGATATATGCAAGGACACCATTGTTGGAGATGAAATGCAACGAGGGATATCGGGTGGACAGAAAAAACGAGTAACAACAGGTCAATTAGAGAATTCAGCTTCATTTTCTTCTACCTATATTTTCTTAAATTGGACTTAATTATCACGTTTTAGAAAAAAAAGAAAAAGAAAAAAAGATATATTGGTATAAGTGGGTATTGGGTACAAAAAGAATATAAATTTCTACACTTATAAAATTCAAAAGGTGGCTATGAACCACATTTTTCGAATTTCATAGATTCAGGATTCAAGGAAATCCTATATAGCCTATGAGTCCAGATGGACCAGACTCATGAACTTCCACCTACCCCTGAATAGATTGAAAATGAATAATTTGTATTTGTCTACCCAAATAGCCACCAAAATATATTACCACTTTGTCTTCATGTTTCACATGGAATACCTGCAGCCAAAGATTAAATAACATTCTTTAGCATGGAGATAGGCCTTAAAAAAAAAAAAGAATCGGAATAATAGTCACTAATCCACCCACCCCACCACCCACCCTAACAAAAATATGAAAAAAAGAAAAAAGAAAAAAAAAAAAAAGACTCTTAATCGTAGGGGTTTGGTGACCTATCAACCTAGCTTGTATATGGCCACATTTTTTATGCGAAAAGAAGAAAAAAAAAAAAAAGGAAAAAAGAAAGAAAGTAAGAAAGAAAGACCCTTACATTACATTAATGTAAACCAATAAAATTTCAAATGCATGGTCGATGCATCCTGAACAAGAAATTTAACTATTAAAAAACAAACTTCATCTTAAGCAACATTCTTAAAGCAGTAATGGGATTAGCTTATCTTAACAAGTCCTCATTGATTCAAGTGGCAAATTTCAATTAGTTCAAAAAATAAAAAAAATTTGTCGTCAAATAAAAAATTTGAGAATTTAAAATTGAATCGTGTCTACACACAAAAAAAAAAAAAAAAAAAAAAAAGATTTTTTGGGTTGACATTTGCATCCAATTATTACTATCACTACCCCACACTTGAAAATATGGTCGCATGCATACGTAGGGATAGGATTCCACTCAAGTAAAGGTTGATTTGGACCTCAACAATACAATGTGGGTTGTAATTGTTTTGGGCCAATGTAAAAGCCCATTTAAGTATCAACTAGGCCTAAATTATGTTACTAATGTGTCACTCAAGTGGATCTATAGTTGGTTGTTAATATGCCACAAATTTGATCAAATACAGGAGAGATGATTGTTGGGCCAACAAAAACACTATTCATGGATGAGATATCAACTGGTCTAGACAGCTCCACAACATTCCAAATAGTGAAATGTTTGCAACAGATTGTACACCTTACTGAGGCCACCGTATTGATGTCCCTACTCCAGCCCGCTCCTGAGACATTTGATCTGTTTGATGATATCGTCCTACTATCAGAGGGCCAGATTGTCTACCAGGGCCCACGAGAGCACATACTCGAGTTCTTTGAAACATGTGGCTTCAAGTGTCCTGAGAGAAAGGGTACTGCTGATTTCTTGCAAGAGGTAAACTTATGACTAAATCTTATTACACACTCCTTATTGTAAAGTCGGATTTTGAAAACACGACTTCAGCCTATGTGTACGTACGTACTGAGTATGCTAAAGTGACCTTAATCAATTTATAGGTGCATAATCAGAACTAATTTGTTGTAACTCATATAGGTTACATCAAGGAAGGATCAAGAGCAATATTGGGCAGATAGAACAAGACCATACCGGTACACATCGGTATCTGAATTTGCTAGCCGGTTCAAGAGATTCCATGTGGGAATGCAGCTTGAAAATGAGTTGTCAGTACCTTATAACAAGGCCAATGGCCATCAGGCAGCTCTAGTCTTCAAGAAATATTTAGTCTCAAAAATGGATCTCTTAAAGGCATGCACTGACAAAGAATGGCTATTGATTAAGAGGAACTCTTTTGTCTATGTGTTCAAGACTGTCCAAATTATTATTGTGGCAATCATAGCTTCCACAGTGTTTTTGAGGACCAAAATGAAAACTAGGACTGAAGAAGATGGGGCAGTGTATATTGGTGCACTACTATTTTCCATGCTCATTAACATGTTCAATGGCTTTGCTGAGCTATCAATGACCATTGCAAGGCTTCCTGTATTTTACAAGCAGAGAGACCTCCTCTTTCACCCAGTTTGGACTTTCACACTACCAAGTGTGGTTCTCCGGATCCCAATGTCTGTTCTTGAGTCCGTTGTTTGGATGGTCATGACATACTACTCCATAGGATTTGCCCCTGAAGCTAGCAGGTAATTATACCAGTATATGATTATCATGCACATTATTTATTTCCCAAAGGCTAATATGGTCTAATGTGGTTGAAGCATAATAAAAGTGACGTCAGCGGTGGAGCTAAGTAAAAATGATGTTGTTGCTTCAATTACAACCGACCATGTTAACCGTTGTGAAAAAATGTTATGGAAATTGTGTCATAAGGGTAGTTAAGCATACTATAAAATTTTTAACAAGTGAACATTCTATCTCAACCCAATGGACAGGTTCTTCAAGCAACTATTGTTGATATTTCTGATCCAACAAATGGCTGCTGGGATCTTTAGGCTCATCTCTGCAGTCTGCAGGACTATGATCATTGCCAACACTGGTGGAGCTCTCACTCTCCTACTTGTGTTCCTACTTGGAGGTTTCATCCTTCCTAGAGGTTAGTGTAAAATCAAAATTTTTAACATAAATTTCAAAGCCGTGGAAACCTTTCCTTAAATAAAAAGTTACATTACAGTTTGTTGACTAATTCAAAATTGGTTTGATTATAACAGGTGAAATTCCAAAATGGTGGATTTGGGGCTACTGGGTTTCACCCATGTCCTACGGTTTCAATGCCATTGCTGTAAATGAAATGTTTGCTCCGAGGTGGATGAACAAAAATGTATGTTTTTACAAAATACATTTATACATATTTTAAGAAACATATTGAAACAAATTTCAAAATATAAGAACATGATAAGAAAAATCTACTTTTGGCTCACTAAAGAATTCATTTTCTGATCAATACCTGATTCTATTGCAGGCTACAGACGGTGTAACCAAATTGGGTGTGGCAGTTCTTAAGAGCTTTGATGTTTACCCTGACAAAAACTGGTACTGGATTGGCGCAGCAGCACTGCTTGGGTTCACAGTTCTATTTAACGTCCTATTCACCTTAGCACTTATGTACCTTAACCGTAAGAACAACATTCTGTTCAAGGGTGCAAATGAATTTTCAATTTTCAATTTGTTTTCTTTTGACTCACAATTTTTATTTTTTCTCTTGTTGATACACTAGCAATGGAAAAGCCACAAGCAATATTATCCGAAGAAGCTGCAGATGAGATGGAAGGAGACAACACCAATTCAAAGGAAGAGCCAAGACTCAGACGACCTGTGTCGAAGAGAGATTCTGCTTCTCGATCATTGTCTGCTTCTGATGGAAACAATACAAGTATGCAACAAAACAATATTGGCAATTTTAGTTTTTTTGAACAGTCAATCGAAAATGTGAATTACATTATGTTATTTGTTGCCTTACATGGACTTGAATTCCCTCAGGAGAAATGGCAATTAGGCGAATGAGCAGCCAATCTAATAGCAATGGAATAAACAGAAATGCTGATTCTACTCTTGAGGCAGCCAATGGCGTTGCTCCCAAGAGAGGAATGGTTCTTCCATTCACTCCTTTGGCAATGTCTTTCGACAGTATGAATTATTATGTGGACATGCCTGCTGTAAGAGTCCACTGCCTATCTTCCTTTCTTTTTCTACCAAAAAGAGATTATATGTAATCATATATTCAAGCATAAAATGGTGTCTCTAAATTAGGATTTTTATAAGTCTAGCTAAACTACTCTATCACTAACGTTGTTGTTTCTGACAGGAAATGAAGGAACAAGGAGTAGCAGAAGACAGGCTCCAATTGCTTCGAGGAGTAACAGGAGCATTTAGGCCTGGGGTCTTGACAGCACTTATGGGAGTCAGTGGAGCCGGAAAGACAACGTTGATGGATGTTTTAGCAGGAAGAAAGACAGGTGGTTACATTGAAGGTGATGTTAGGATCTCTGGATTCCCTAAGATTCAAGAAACCTTTGCAAGAATTTCTGGTTACTGTGAACAAACTGACATTCACTCACCTCAAGTCACTGTGAGGGAATCTTTGATTTACTCAGCTTTCCTTCGTCTCCCTAAAGAAGTCAGCAATGAAGAAAAGATGGTAAAAAACTTATATGTCTACTATAAATTGTCCTAAACCTTGTATGTGGCAACTTCTGGGACTAAAACAATTTCTTCTTGGGTTTAATCTTTTCAGGTTTTTGTTGATGAAGTGATGGAATTGGTAGAGCTAAACAATCTCAGGGATGCTATAGTGGGGCTTCCAGGAATTACAGGGTTGTCAACGGAACAGCGGAAGAGGCTGACAATTGCAGTTGAGCTTGTTGCCAATCCTTCAATCATTTTTATGGATGAACCAACTTCAGGTCTTGATGCAAGGGCAGCAGCCATTGTCATGAGGACAGTGAGAAATACTGTAGATACTGGGAGAACGGTTGTGTGCACCATTCACCAGCCTAGCATTGATATCTTCGAAGCCTTTGATGAGCTACTACTAATGAAGAGAGGAGGACAAGTCATCTACTACGGACCTTTGGGTCGAAATTCTCACAAAATAGTAGAATATTTTGAGGTATTTTGTTCTTCTTGATATTGTTCTTCCTCCATAAGTTATAAATGTATAATGCGTTATCTGATTTGATACTCATTTTGCAGGCAATTCCTGGAGTGCCAAAAATCAAAGATAAGTACAACCCTGCAACATGGATGCTTGAAGTAAGTTCAATGGCTGCTGAAGTGAGGCTTGGAATGGACTTTGCTGAACACTACAAGTCATCATCCTTGCATCAGTAAGTCAAGATATTAGTCCCAGAAATACAAGAGCAATAGTGATTACCAGTCTTGATCTAACATATGCATTTATGTGCAGGAGAAATAAGGCCCTAGTAAAAGAGTTAAGCACTCCTCCACCCGGAGCAAAGGACCTATATTTTGCCACAGAGTTCTCTCAATCCACATGGGGGCAGTTCAAATCTTGCTTATGGAAGACATGGTGGACTTATTGGAGAAGTCCAGATTATAACCTTGTTAGATTCTTTTTCACCTTGGCTGCCGCCCTAATGGTTGGGACAATTTTCTGGAAAGTTGGAACTAAAAGGTCCTCTTCTGTTTCCTTCTAATAGAATAATTTGAACCATTTCATTGATTTTATGGGCAAAATAACTTTCATCATTCTGTTGACTAATTATTTTCATTGTCTTAAATGTTTTATGGTATAGGGATAATGCAGGTGATCTTACTATGATCATTGGAGCAATGTATGCTGCTGTACTGTTTGTGGGAATTAATAATTGCTCGACAGTACAACCGATAGTAGCCATTGAAAGAACAGTGTTTTATCGAGAAAGAGCTGCTGGGATGTACTCTGCAATGCCTTATGCCCTTGCACAGGTTGGAAGGCATTTAATATTATCATCCCATTCTTAATGAAATTCATGTCTCTTGGTATTTTTGTGGTCCTAATTAGGGAATTTTATGCATTCTACCATATTTTTTAAAGACCAAGTTTTATCAGATTTTTGAAGAAATCCAACTATTTGGGTTCATGAATTATGTTCATCCACAAAAGGTCCGCTAGACTTTTTACATAGTAGGTCACTTAAGCTCAGGTTTTTTATGGTACTTCACTATCAAAAGAGGGTTAATGTCATTTGGATCCTTGCAAATCACATTGGTTTATCTTTGATCTATAAGCATCTAAATTTTCTAGGAGACCTTATTTTTATAGAAAAGGATGCTTAAATTTTTCCAACGACAATGAATCTTAAATTGATTGTTACCACTTGGTTCAATCATTTCTAAATAAGAAAATAACTTTAATTTTTTATATGCAGGTGATTTCTGAAATACCATATGTACTGGTTCAAACTTCATATTATACACTTATTGTGTACGCCATGGTGGCCTTCGAATGGACAGTAGCAAAATTCTTCTGGTTCTTCTTTGTCTCCTTCTTCTCCTTCCTATACTTCACATATTATGGCATGATGACTGTTTCCATCACACCAAACCACCAAGTAGCAGCCATTTTTGCAGCAGCATTTTATTCTCTCTTCAATCTTTTCTCAGGCTTCTTCATCCCAAGACCTGTAAGTACTATTTCTCCTTTCAAAAATAACTTTTTAGGAATAAGCTAAATTATTCATTTTGACATATATTTCATTGATTTTTGAACTTTCAGAAAATTCCAAAGTGGTGGGTTTGGTATTATTGGATTTGCCCAGTAGCATGGACTGTCTATGGATTGATTGTGTCACAATATGGGGATGTGGAGGACACCATTAATGTACCTGGGGTTTCGCCTGCCCCTAAAATCAAAGAGTATATTGAAAGCCATTTTGGGTATGATCCCAATTTCATGGGGCCAGTTGCTGGAGTTTTGGTTGGCTTTGCAGTCTTCTTTGCGTTCATGTTTGCCTATTGCATAAAGACTCTAAACTTCCAGAACAGATAGAAGAGAGCTGTAGAAGAAATTCTTGTTATAGCAGGTTCTACAAATCAAAATGATTCCCGCAATCTAGATTGAAAAATGCTGATAGTTGCATAAGGCTTCAATTTATTTTTGTAGGAAACTTAAGTGTGTCATCTTCTTCTTCTTCTTTGTTTATTTTTTATTTTTTAAGAAGCATATGTTCATTACTATAGAAAGATAATGATGAAAACTTTAGTTAGAAATCTGAAAGCAGTATTGTAAATGTAAAGGTTATTGGAATTTTTATTTTGGAAGGAAGAATTTATTAAAAGTTGCAATTACATCCTATTCAATTTGCATTGTTTTATCAAATTGTTTTTTTTTTTTTCCCATTCTTTTTCTTTCGACCTTGTCTTAGTCAATAAGTATACAATATAAGAGCATTTGCAGCAGTGGAGCTATATTGCTATATTGCTAAAATATAGCTCCACAGACACAAAACTCACGCTGCAGCAGTGGTGGCAAATCTAAAAATTTTAGATGTTCAGCTACAGTGCACATCTATAAATAGATGTGCACTGTAGCTAAAGCAAAAAAAAAAAAAAAAAATTTTTATTCGGCCGGTTAAATAAAATAATAAAAATTCTCCCTCATATCTCATCTCTCTCAGTCACTCTCTCATCTCTCTCTCAAAACTCTCTCATCTCTCTCTCACAGTCAGTCTCTCCGATCGCCTCACGCCGCCGATCGCCTCATCTCATCTCATCTCATCTCACGCCGCCGATCGCCTCAGCCCCGCCGTCCCAGCCGCCGATCGCCTCAGCCCACGCCTTCCCAGCCGCCGATTGCCTCAGCCACGCCGTCCTAGCCACCGATCGTCTCACCCTATGTCTTCTCAGCCGCGATCGCCTCACCCCACGCCTTCCCAGCCGCTGTGGTTGTGGTTTTGTTTTTTGTTTTTTTTTGTTTTTTTTTTTCTATGTTGTGTTGGGGTTGCCTGGTGGTTGTGGCCGGTAATGGTGGTGGTGGTTGTGGTTTTGTTTTTATTTTTTTTTTTTTTTTTTTTCTATGTTGTGTTGTGGTTGCCTGGTGGTTGTGGCCGGTAATGGTGGTGGTAGTTGTGGCTGTGGCCGATGGCAGAGGAAGTTGTGGGTGGTGCTGTGAATTTTATTTTTGGGAGTAGGATATATTATTTTATTGTAGAGGGTATATTATTTTAGTGTAGAGAATATATTATTTTATTGTGTTAAAAGCTAAAATAGATCCACTGCTGCAGCATGTGTGTAGCTAAAATAGATAAAGTAACTTTTAATGTTGCTAAATAGCTAAAATTATAGATCCACTGTTGTGGATGCTCTAACAACTCTCAAAGTACACCACAAAAACGCTAACATAAAAAGAGTTGGGTCTTTAGATGTTTCATTGATTTTATGAAATTTTGTGGGCTTTCAATTATATTTGGGCTTGTGAAATGAAATGAAGGGGTCAAAGTGCAAAAATGGAGGTCAGAGGATTTCACTCCAACGAACTTTAATGCAAGACTAAGAGGTGGAGTCCAAGTTAGAAATTATGTTAGAACAATGTGTTCTCCTCCCCTTTCTTGTACGATCTTCGTAGGAGCAAACTTCAAAAAACAACAAAGAATTATGTTACGAAATTTCCTACCGTTCCATTATTTTTTCCTACCTATTTAAGCCTCATTTGCACAAATTTGTAACTTATAATTCTCATCTAAGAGTTAAAGATAACCTATAAATTCTAGTGCAAAACCCTCATCAATCTCTCTGCCTTCTCCCTCACTCATTTCCAAATCCTAGAAAGGAGATAAAATTCATCACACACAAACCAACCTTCAGAGTTATTGTGCTGATTGGAGCCTAGGAAGCATTGGAGCCATCACCAAATAGCCAAGGGGACTTGAAGATCAGAGGTACTCTATGATTTTTTTGTTTTCTAGTGTGGCTCTGTGGATCTATGACGTGAGCGGAGGATTTTTTTTTTTTTTTTTTTTTGAGAATCTGAAGGGAGGAAAATCTAATCCAAGAGAGGTGAGTAAAATAATGCACCTCATCGTCTATATTTTCCATCCAGGTCTTGTTTGGTAATAGTGTTTAAATAACGAAAACTATTGTTTAAATACCACAATACGTATTTCTACACATTTTTTCATCTACACGTATTTTTATAAAACTTAAATAACATTACTATAAATCTCATATCAAACAGGCCCTAAGTATCACATAAGCTTGCGCATGCTTTGCTTTGCTCCTCCAATAACATAATGTTAGTCCATAAAGTGCCTTTGGGTAAAACATTATAATGATTGTCTACATTTTATTTCATTTTTTTTTAATGCTAATTAGTTGATCACGTTTAGGTGATTTAGGATTGATTTTATCACAACTTTTGTCCGATATGTTATCACCAAATTGTTAAATGAAGATTTTTTTTTTTTTTTATTCACACACATGACTTATAAATCATTGAGAAGATGATACGTGATTTGAGAAAAATATATATTCGTTTATATTATTTTCTTTAACATTTATAAAGATCTCAAAATAAGAACACATAATATAAAAAGGAATTTTTTTAAAGTATTATAGAAATGGAAAAGTTAACAGATGCTCTAAAGCCATTAGTTTAAAAAATATTTTTAAAAATTATTGATAGGAAAAGAAAAAATCAACTAACTTTTTTGATTGTTTTTTTATATCACTCAAGAAAATGGTATTAAAGCTTCCCTAAGTTTATCATTCAACAAATACCCTAAGCACACGTAAATAGAATGCTTAAAAGAAAGAGATAATGATGTAAGCCTTTTTTTTTATTATTATTATTAAGGATTAAGTGGAGAAAGTATCTTCTCAAAAAAAATAAATAAATAAAGTTGAGAAACTGAATTCTAGTGAATATTCTAAGAACAAAGGATAAAAGTGGCATGATCAAAGCTTTCTTAAATAAAATAACTTTGATTAAAATAATATTAAAAAGAATGGGGTGTAATTAGAAGATTATATAGGTTGGAAGAATATACGTATATAGTTTTTGAAAAAAAATTTGTTATAACCATTATTTAAAAATAATGCAAATATAATTTTATTTTAAGAATAAGAATGTATATGACCAACAATTAGTTTTAAAATATTCTTTGAGAATAACTATCTTTTATATATACACACACTAGTGAAAGTTCCATGCGTTGTATGGATTTAGTCATTAATTTATATTTTTTGGGAAATTATAACTAAATGAGCTATTATTACATAATTCTAGAACTCTTTTCTAACTAAATGAATGATTATTATTATTATAATAAAATGTATAATTTTGTATATTTGTTCTTTTGTATAATATCTCTAATTAAAATGATCAATTAAAACTTTTCTAATTTTATTTTTTTTATAATTCCTTATTTATTAATGAAGAGAGTGATTTGAACTAAAGAAGTTAAATATTTTTTAATACTTTCATAAATAAGGTTATCGTAAAATAATTAATTCCAAACTTAAAATTAAAAAATAAATTTTATTTGTACACCTAAAAGAAATCTCATTTTTAAGTCTTATTATGATATTTAAATTATTTGTTTTAGTGTTGATTTTATTCAAATGGTTAGCACCCTAATTTATACAACGTGACTAATGTCTCTAATTATATTGTGCTTTAGCCTTTAAGAACACATATATTAATATTATACATGAATTATAATAAACAAATAAGCTACCCGTTGGATGCACGGATAATATTCTAATGTTTTATGTAAATTTTGTTTTGGAGAATGTTGTACATATATTATAGCATATGTGTTGTGGGGGGTAAAAACCCAGAGCTACTTAATGGGCCTGGGGCACTATGTTGAGGAGTATTATATTTCCGAAGAGTAATAATTGGGTGGGGACAGTCCATCTGAAGGTAGGAAGCCCATAAGTAGAGGGGGAGTACCGTCCGAAGAGGTCACTACTGGCCCGAAGATGTCTTACTCCTCAGTCACAAATAGCCTTGATCAATCAGACGTATGGAAGGTCCGAATGATCTTCCTAGCAATCCCAATGATAATGATAAGTTCTGGGTAGGTCTGGAGATGATCAGAACGAAGAAATATCTAAAGGAAAAGCTGCTACCACCGTATTTAATGCACTGCAACAGTTTTTCTGGCCGCATTTATGTGGAGAAGACCCTTGAACAGTGTAACTTCAGCTACCGCCACTCACAAAGAACTAAAGTAGACACATGACGTGACATGTACTTAAGTAGATACACAGATGAAGAATAGGTGGACGATGGAGATGATGGAAAAGGATGCTATATAAAGAAGAAGGGTCCCTGATAAAGGGGGGGAGAGAAAAAAGAAAAGCTTTACTGTAGCTCTGAACGTTGTAATTACTGTTCATTCAATAAAACATCTCTTCGAACATTCACTCATAGAGTTGTTCAAGCATTATTTCACGTTATCACCATCTTAAGTACCTTAGCCAACCATTGTTTAATTCATAACCTGCCTAGCTCTTTCGCCCACTCTCTACAAATTCATTGTCCTAGGTTCGTTGGGCCTTTAACCCATACCTTTTGGGCTTGGGCTACAAAAACTGACCCTACATGTGTCATAAAACTTTGTTAGTAATGGGTTCATCATAAGAATCAACAATTATAAATTGCACACACTTATCCATTACAATTATTCAGTTCAAGTAATGAGCAATAATAAAAACAATTTTGGAGTAATATTGTATAATAAAAGTTGATAAAAGAATATTAATTCATTTCATATGATTGTTCTTTATTTTATTGTTGTAATAAAGGGCTTCATTACGGAATCTTTTTTTTTTTTTTTTGGTTGGTTTCTTCAATGCTTTGTTATTGCAAAATGGCGTCGCTTGTAAATTTTGTTGAGGGGTATGTTATCATCATCTATTTCTTCATCTTCAACGTTTGAAGTTTGGTCCATCCCTATTTGTTCAATTTTTGAACTTTCATCACTTTTGTCATTTTCTTGCATCATTTGTATTAATCACTAAAGAATTGGCACTAGTAGATTCTTAACTAGATATTACAAAGTTTGGACTTGCGAATTTGTTGTTGCTAAGATGTTTCGTAGGTATTTGCACTTATATTAAATTTCAACGATGTGAGAGTTTTTTTTTTTTTTTTTGTAAATGTTTTTATATTTTTTTGTTAATTTAGGAATAGTGTATCAAAAGAATTAATATAGCATATTGAATTGTGTGTGTGTGTGTGTGTATTTTTTCTTCCATACCTTTTTGTCATTTGAAGGTGCATAAAAAATCTTACAACTCTGTAATTTTCAAAATCATCCTTTAGATTGAATTCATTCAAATGAAGTAGGAAAATGCATTTTTTTTCCTAAAATTTTCTTCAAATCATGTGGGATTTCTTCTCCAATATCAATCTACATATGAAGAATTTAATATATATTTTGATCAATAGTTTTACAATAATTTAATAATTTAAATAAGTTGTACCTCAATTTGTTTTTCAGCAAGATCTCTCGCAAATTTCTTTAGGATTTTCTCAGCATCTCAATCAAATATCACAAAAGTTGTTTTGTCAGTTGCATAGAAAACTTCAATTTGAATCTTCAAGTCGAATCATGTATCTGAAGTAGTTTGCAATTGTATATATAGTAGTTATAGTGAGATGAATATGTTATAAATATTTGGAGAGTATGTAGTTAATATGAGTGCCTCTAACCTTAGAATATGAAGATTTGTTTTTGTTTGAAATTTTGCACTCCAAAATGATCCTAATTGTGGTTTGACCTTCCTTCCATAAAGCACGCATGAAATGTAATACTAACCTGTTATTGTATCAATGTTGCTTATTGTTGCAATACCGCAGTTCACATCTTGCAATGAACTTTGAAGTAGATATGTATTATTTTTTTAATGTAAATAATATGATGTATTATTATTATTTTTCATGTAAATGATTAGTATAATTTGAAATGATTAACAATCCAACTAAAGCAATTATGTATACTTTTAGGGTCCGTTTGGATACTGCTTATTTTGCTAAAAACTGAAAATTGAAAACACTGTAGTAAAATAATTTTTAATTGTGTGAATAGTATCATGGGACCCATTTTTAATGAAAAAGTTGTTGAAAAAAGAGGTTTGTGGGTCCCGTAAACAATGCAGGGGACCCACTAATTCCAAAGCAAATTTGGATTGTAAACGAGGTGGTGGGTCTGTGAACAGTGCACAGGACCCACTAGTAGGTTTGTGTTCACATGCTTCTCAATTAAAGGAAAAAAAAAAAAAAAAAAAAGGCGTGAAACACTAGAAACGTAGACACAGGGTAGAATCATTTCTACCCAAACGCATACTTAGTCTTCCAAAAACACACATCTACAAGTGGTTAAACGTTCATCTTGAGTAGTTTTAAATTTTCATATAATTTTACCTTTACATATTCATCTATTTTAATTTAGATTTAAAAAAAAAAAAAAAAAAACTTTAATTTAGATATTTATAAGTAAACAATGAAATAATGATTCATGAATAATCAAGTTTGGTGGCCTTACAAAACAAATATTTCATTTTGCAAAAAACTTTACATGAACTCCTCTTTTGTGACAACTTTTTTTTTTTTTTTGCCAAAACAACTTAAGAATATTAAGACTTAAGTTAACACATGTGGTAATTGTAAAACACATCAGTGTTATGAAAAATAAAAAGATTTAAATATTTAAAAAACATTTTTAGTAGATTGTAATATAAAAAATAAAAATAAAAAATTTTTCTCAATATTTTATGTAACTTTTCCCATAAGGTCAATATCGTTGGCATCCTTTAAATATAATACATAATATTTTTGAGAAGAAGAAGAAGAAGCAAAGACGATGCTAACACATAATATAAAATTATTAAGTTTGCATGATTTAAATTTGTGTCAAAAAAATATTAATGTATCTATGATAAAAGTTTTTATCTAAATGATATATAGTAGTTCATTTTTTTTTTTTTTTTAGACTTGATTCAAAAAGTTCATTCTCAATAGCCTTTTAAGTCTACAAATTGCTTAATCTATGGGGCTAGACACATTCAAAGTGTGCTATCTAAATTATAAATTATATGACCCTTTATCACACAAATATATTGATTCCCTCAATGTATGGTAAAGGATGGTAGGTTTGTGTCTAGCCATTTTCTTGATTTGTGTTGCCTAATTTAATAGTATGGAGGATGTGACTGGATTTAAATGTTGAATAAAATAAGATGAGAGGAAAAAATCGTAAAAATAAACTATATAGCAATAAACATCAAATTATCCAAGTCATTCTATGTAATATAATAACATTATATTATTATATACTATATGTATAATGCAGTAGGATAATATTTAATCAAAGATAATATAAAATATAATAACTTAAAACACAAAACTAAATTATATCAACCCAAAGTAGAATTCTAATTAACACAAAAATTCATCAACCTAAAGAATTGATGCAATAAAAATTAAAAAAAATTAAAAAAAAATGAAAAACAAATTGAGAGAGAGAGAGAGAAGAAACTTTTTTTTTTTTTTTGGTGAGAAAACTATGCATAAAATAAATAAATAAATGTCAAATTTATAGTAAGATGTTAAGAATAAGAAGAGTCAAAATAAAGGGAGATAAAAAGGTAGAGAAAGAATAATATTAAGGTAGAAAGTAGTGGTGAGATGAAGAGGTAAAAGGGAGGGAGAGTTTGAGAAAATTAATAATATAAATAATGGTTAAAAGATATTTTAATTTTTAAATAATGGAGTTTTTAAGTCACCTTAAATTAGAAAATATTTTAAAAAATATATAAGAAAAATTGGAAACAAAAAAAATGATGACGTGTGTAAATTTTGTTGAGGGGTATGTTATCATCATCTATTTCTTCATCTTCAACATTTGAAGTTTGGTTCATCCCAATTTGTTCAATTTTTGAACTTTCATCACCTTTGTCATTTTCTTGCATCATTTGTATTAATCACTAAAGAATTTGCACTAGTAGATTCTTAACTGGATATTACAAAGTTTGGACTTGCGAATTTGTTGTCGCTAAGATGTTTCGTAGGTATTTGCACTTATATTAAATTTCAACAATATGAGAGTTTTTTTTTTTTTGTAAATTTATATATATATATATATATATATTTTGTTAATTTAGGAATTGTGTATCAAAAGAATTAATATAGCATATTGAATTGTGCTTTTGTGTGTGTGTGTGTGTGTGTGTGTATTTTCTTCCAAGGGGATGTGGAGGACACCATTAAAGCACCTGGGATGGAGCCTCTATTGTGATACTTCTAATCTGTTAATGGAGCCTCTATTGTCTAATTGCAGGAGCCTTTACAGAGATATCCCTAACAAACAAATACAGCATATTTACCGGTGATAAGTGAAATTATTCCATGCGAGGTGTTCCAAGATTTAACCCGTTAGGTTTAGCTCGTGGAATAGGTCCTGCAGCTTAAGCTGAAGGGGTAAATTATGAGAGAAACTGAAGATCCAAAAAAAACTGACGGACAATAACTTGATAGGAAGAAAGTCAGCAAAGCTCACCCAGGAGGTAACACTATCAAGAAGCTGACGCCGTTATCGCTGAAGGGAATAAGACAAGCTGATGATCCTGAAGCTGATGGCCTTAGTGAAACCTTGGCTTGGTCACCACGCATGAGTATATAAGGAAATGACTTGTATATAAGGAAATGACTTGCTCAAGATAATCAAGACTCGGCTCGAGGGGGCAAAGGGTATATGGCTTGAAGAGCTGCGAAGCATACTTTAGGCATATAGGACGATGGCGAGGACGCCCACAAGAGAGACACCATTTCGACTAACATATGGGAACGAAGTGGTCATCCCAGCCGAAGTCGGACTCACAAGTTATAGGGTACACAACCATGACGAAAGCAAAAACGAAGAAGCTATACGTCTACAACTTGATCTAATAGACGAAGTCGGAACAAAGGCTCGCAAGGTACCAAGACCACATGGCCAAGCATTACAATTTCTGGGTCCGACACAGGAACTTCCAGGTTGGAGATCTCGTTCTAAGGAAAGTCATGGGCGCTGCAAGAGACCCGACTTAAGGAAAACTTGGCCCAAATTGGGAAGGACCTTACCGAGTCACGGCGTGGCAGAGAAAGGGCACCTACCACCTGGAGACGCTAGATGGACGAAAGCTGCCACATCCTTGGAATGCTGAATACTTGCGGAAGTACTACCAGTAGAGATGACTACCAGTAAAGATGACGACGTGAAGAACAACACCCCTTTCCATTTTAGTTTATCTAGCAAATTTTAATTACTCCTCAAATTTATCGTTTTAGTTTCCGCTACAATAAGCCCAAAAGGGCAAGTTTTTACTTTGTTTTTGCTACAATAAGCCCAAAGGGCAGGTTTTCTTTTTTAGAACTACTTTTTTCTATAAATGCATGGTAATAAGAGGAGTTTATTCAGAACGGCTGATGTCTTTTATTTACAAGTTTGCAAAAAAGTAGACGACCTCAAGTCTATAAGAAGTGAAAAGATCCTAAGTCCCTAAAAAGGGACGACCTTAAAACCGCAAAAGTATGCGACTAGACGGATCCATCCCAAAAGGATGAAGCATGGCTAAAACCCTTGAATGGGCAAACACAGACAAATCCATAAGAAGCAAATGACCTCACTATCCAAAAAATACATGGCACCAATTTATCCCAAAGGGATGGAAAAATATTGGCCACCTAGGCTGACGGGCTCATCAAAGTGACAAGCCCACCAAGCCCTTATTGTAGTTATAAAAGGCAAGTCCCGTAAAAGTGACGGTTTTGTCAAAAGAATGGGATTATAAAAAGGATAAGTCCAGGGCATAGACAAGAAGCCAACGGACGAACCCATCACTAAGCTGATGGCATCATAAATAGATGAACCCATCACTTAAGGAAGTAAACAGGGTTAAGGGAGCTGACGGCTCTACTAGAGTACTCAACATAAAAATAAGACAAAGCTGACAGCTTCGCTAAGCTGACGACTCCACTAGAGTACTCAATATAAAAATGATAGTCAAAACTGACGACTTCAGTAAACTGACGGCATAAGAATAGACGGGTCTGTAATTATGCGTAAAGATGACGAATCAGTGCCATAGAATCATAACTCACGATTAGGCTGACGACCACAGCCTACGACTAGGAAATAGACTAAAAATCTACGAAGCAAGAAAATGAAGCACACGGGAAAATGGCTATACATACATGTTCAAAAGCGACGGGTACTAAGTATCACAAACAAAAGTAAATTACTTACAAATAACAGCCCAAGAAACTAAGGGGCACTTAAAACATTGTTTGCAAATGGGACAAAATATAACAATTACAAAAAACAAAACTATGACTGGGCAGAAGAAGCGTCACTTGAAGACTTTTTACTTTTTTGAATAGGAGGGTCTTCTACGTCTAGGTCCTCCACAGAATGATTGGAAGTAGTGGCAGGAGGGTTCGCAGCAGGCTAGGCCAAAACAACGCCACTGTCTTCAAGAGGAGAGGCATCCTTAAAGTCGTCACCTTCAACAACAACGGTGTCATTAGTAGGCATCGCAGGTTGGGGATCATCCGTAGTAATCCCAGATAGGTCCAACTCAGGAAAAGCTAACGCAACCTACTTAAGGCAATTGTCAAACCATGTGCCGTAGTATGCACCACAAGAGTCAATGAAGGAATTTGACGCCTTGAATTTCTGGACCGCGTTAGCCCCAGCCTGCTCCACCTGCTGACAAAGGGCCGTTAGCTCTTGTTCTAGACTCTCCTTCTGACAACCAGCCTCTTCCAGCTTCTCCCTAGTCTCCTTCAAATCAACGTTCAAAAGACGGACGACCTCCTTGTACTGACCCTGTTGGTTCAACAAGTTGACGTTGTGCTTCCTGACGCGATTGACGACGCCCTCCTTAGCCACACATCGGTCCTGGAGCGCTTTCACACGTACCAAGGTCTAAGAACGACGCAACAGTCAATCAATAAACATGAAAAATATATAAAAAAAAAAAAAAAAAGGTAGCTAGGAGAGACAGCTTACTCGTGTTAAGTCAAAAATGGCTGACGCTCCCAAATCCTCCGTCCCCAACTGAGCACAAGAATCTATATCCGTCAGTTTTATAAATGATTCCACTTCTTCTACAGCATAATCCTTATGCGTTAGTAGGCAACGGAGCCCCTCAAGGACCGGACCAGAAGGAGACATTACCCCCTTTCCAGCCCCATGGCCTGGTTTGGGGGGTGACTTCTTTGGGGGCTCGTCCCCAGGAGTGACAGCCACCTTCTAAAGTGGACGGACATCCTTCCCATTGGTTTTCCTCTTCGACAGACCCTTAGTGACGGCTTTGGGAGCTGACGAAGATGTCAACTCCCCCTTGGCCCTCTTCTCCTCTTTTTGACAGGCAGCAGCCGCCCTTATCCGTTGTCTAGCTAACTCCATCTCTGCAAAGGTAACAGACATGTATAAAAATTGACGGCCAGAGTTAAAAGTGACTTGAACACATATATATAAAATAAGATATATATAATAAATATACACTCACGACGGTGAGAAAATTCTTCTAACTTGCGGGCTTCTGGCGTCGGTTCAAGACCCCCATAGTATGTATGAAGAGTGTTAAGAGTTATTAAGTCCTAACACTTTTGCTCCCCCAACGGAATCTCTAGAACCCGACGGATAAAATCCCTTTGCTCCTCAGTTATAAGAGTGCGAGTGTTGGCTGAGGAAAAAAAAAAAAAAACAAGTTGACAACATCAAGACACTTCAAAAAATAAATTAATAAATATATGTAAACACTGACGGGGATAAAAGCAGACGGCTGGAACCTGAATCCCTGACAAAAGCCCAAGTTTTATCAAAATAACCACGGGGCATCATCTCCCACTCTTCCTGACGGCACACCCAGTCCGCCCCTTTAACAAAAAAGTACCTACTCTTCCAGTCTCTATTTGAGTCTGGAATCTCAGATACTAGTCTTAACTCCCTCTCCCTAACGGCAAAATGATACATCTCCTTAGAAGAAGTAAGGTGCTGAGGCCTATAACAGTAGAAGAACTCATCCAAAGAAAGTTGACAGTGTCCTCCACTCAGACGACCCTATAAAACCTCAGCACTTATAAAGATCCTCCATGAATTTGGAGCAATCTGGCTAATGGACAACCCCAGAAAGTCAGCCAGCTAACGGTGTAAGGCCGTCAAAGGCAGTCTGAGCCCCGCAGCAAACATAGTGTCGTACATACCGACGTCTGCGGTTCTCCCCATATAGCACTTTTCATTTTCCCTGGGGAGATGGATGGGAATGTGGTTTGGAATTTGGTAACGGCCGCGCAACTCTTTGAAGACCCTATCACTCATTTTTGGTAAAATTTTATTGACGGCCCATTCCTCGGGTAGGATGAAGGGACGGCTACCTCCAGGACTTCCTGAAGTCCCCTCACAAGACTCTTTGTCACCTTCATCTTCGTCACTATCCCCCTCTTCTCCCACCTCAACTTCACCCTCCTCATCTACTGCCCCCTCTTGACCTTCGTTTTCGTAACTCCCTACTTCCTCGTCAGGAGACTGGGCTGAAGTCTCTCTCCTTGATGACCAGGAAAAGCTCCCGAACTCATGACCTGAACCAAGTACCTTGTCGTAGCCCACTCCATTGCAGACCGACGACTAATCACTCGACTCGTCACTTGACATCTGACTACCTACAAGTGATGGATTTATTCTAAGCACCTAAAATGATGACCTCACTATAAGAGAAATCAATCGAAATAAAGCATATACAAAGAAAGACAAAAAACTTACAAGTTTCTTAAAACGGGTGACGGTTTTGAGAGCGACGGCAGCAGCACAGGCGACGATGTGGGTGAATTGACGGAACAAAGGGCGATGAATCTTCTCTCCAGGAATCAATAAAGATGAAATAGGAGAAATGAGGAGAAGAGTTGGGTTATATATAAAGAGGAAATGCACAGAAGACGAAGCAACGCCCTCGTCCAGAAGCGAAGCCAACCAGAAGGTGCCACGTGTTCGAACATTTAATAATGACTGCTCGAGGGATCGCCTATGAATTATTTTCTCTCTCCTAGCCAAAGTGAAAGTTAGCAACGAAAAATATAACTCCATAACCCGTCAGTTTAAATTGACGGAGATATGGAGTAGGGGGTAACTGATAAGTGAAATTATTCCATGCGAGGCATTCCAAGATTTAACTCGTTAGGTTTAGCTCTTGGAATAGGTCCTGCAACTTAAGCTGACGGAGTAAATTATGAGAGAAACTGAAGACCCAAAAAAACTGACGGATAGTAACTTCATAGGAAGAAAGTCAACAAAGCTCACCCAAGAGGTAACACCATCAAGAAGCTGATGTCGTTATGGCTGAAGGGAATAAGACAAGCTGACGATCTTGAAGCTGACGGTCTTAGTGAAACCTTGGCTTGGTCACCACACATGAGTATATAAGGAAATGACTTGTATCCCACGCTTAATGTTAGTATCCTACAAGGAAAGGATTCCGTAATATACGCTCATTAGGATTCCTATAAGGAAAGGACTTCTAGCCTAAGGAAGAGATAGTCGACCACCTACTACTATAAAAGCCCTAATACCCTCACAAATCAAGGTACGCATAATTAAACTCTCTCTAGCACTCTAAAGTTGTAAAAATTCTAACTTGACCTTCGAAGGGTATTTGGCCGGACAACACCGGTGCTCTCTGTTAGGTCTTCTCTTTTTCTTTGTGCAGGTGACATTTCAAGTGCACGAGCATTGTGTGGCTCACTAGTGATATTTTCAGCATCATCAACCGAGAAGCTAATCAATGTGCTGACGCTTTAGCTAGATTGGGTTCCAGTGAAATTTCTTCTTTTGCTGTTTTTGTAGTGCCGCGCCTGTGGTGGTCAGTTTGCTAGCCTTTGATGAAGCTGGCAGTTTTTGTAACAGACTTATTAGCAGCTAATCTAAGTATCCATCCTTTTCACCAAAAAAATAAAGTACCTAGGATGAACTGACCCCACTATCAAATGGTATATTGAAAACCATTTTGGGTTTGATCCCAATTTCATGGGGACAGTTGCTGGAGTTTTGGTTTGCTTTGCAGTCTTCTTTGCATTCGTGTTTGCCTATTGCATAAAGACTCTAAACTTCCAGATCAGATAGAAGAGAGCTATAAAAGAAATTCTTGTTATAGCAGGTTCTACAAATGAAAATGATTTTTGCAATCCTAGATTGAAAGATGCTGATAGGAGGCTTCTTCTTCTTATTAAAACTTACAAGTTGCCATGTTTTATACTATTATTACATCCTATTCAATTTGCGTTGTTTTATTATTAACATTTTTTTTTTCTGTCCCTCAAAAAAAAAAACATTTTTTTTTTCTTTCAACCTTGAATTAGTCAATAAGTAAATATGTTAAGCAATGCTACGTTCACAACATTTTCACAACAAATTATAAGTAGTAAGTCGTTATTGATTTTAATTTGAATCCACAACTTCTATTACTTTTTTGCTATCCATAACAACCAATAACAATCTACAACTTCAAATTTGTTGTAAAAATATCATGAATATGGAATATCTCGTACAACTAATGTTGTCAAGAATTTAAGAGTAAAAGTACCACAAAAACACTAATATAAAAAGTGTTGGGTCTTTTAGATGTTTCACTGTCTTTATGTAATTTTGTGGGCTTCCATTTGTATTGGGGCTTGTGTGAAGTGAAGTGGAGGGGTTGAAGTGCAAAAATGGAGGTCAAACTGTAGGGTAATTTGCTCCTACGAACTGTAAGGCAAGAGGCGAGAACTAGGAGGGTAATTTCTTGTATGATCTTCGGTGGAACAAACTTCAAGAAAAACAGCAAAGAATTATGTTACGAAATTCTCTATTTAAGCTTCATTTCTCACAAATTTGTAACATATAATTCCCAAATCCCAAATCCCAGCTACAAATGATGCACTCAAACTCAAACACACGGGGTCATAACCGGTCTAAGCAACGATTTGACCATTAAAACTGGCTTTGGATTTTGGCCTGTTTGATCCCTTTTTCTAATTACTAAAAATTAAACAATTTATTCTTTCTCCTTGTCTTTCAATTTTGATTTGTAGAAGTTCTCACATTAAAAATTTAGACAATCTTTATAAAATCTTTCTTCTAGATGCAAACTCAAGAACTATGATCCTTTTTTTTTTTTTTTTTTTTGGGTAACATTCAAAAAACTTATATTTTAAAAAGGTTTTGGAAACGAGTTTGACAACACAAAACACATTTGACCCTAACACCAAGGTTTAGAAGCAAACCCTTACTGGAGACTTTTTGAGAGTCGTGTGGCGTACACAAGCAATAGGAGATTTTCAAACTCTCCCAAAGGAGGGACGGAGCCAGACAAACAAGGGAGGGGGGGCTAAAAAAAGTCATTACTAAAATACTTGTTTTTTTTTTTTTTTTTAAATCAAAATACTAATTTGTTAGTAAGATTTTTGCTAAGATTTATTATTTACCTAATAATACTTTGTTGTCTCTTTGATATAATTATAAAGATGTCAAACTATTTATAAAAAATAAAAAATGACAAACTAAAAGACAAAACAACACAACTATGTCAATAACTCAATAAAAAACAACACTACCAAAAGGCACAAACTTTAAACATTCAAACAAGACCATCATCACACACACTAAGAGAGCTCAAAATCATAATCCGACCGAAATCAAAATTTGAATAACCCCAAAACATAAAAAAATATATATATAAAAATAAAATCCAAACTTACTTTTAAAGGATCTTTCACCTCAAGTTTAAGTTCCACCTTGACTTCCTCTAGCAGATCTGGTGGCATGTGGGAACAATTTACTCAAACACTCTCTTCTAATGGTGGTGGTGTGGCCTTTTATAGACCTTTTGTTTCTATTCAACTGAAACCCTCTCACGGGTATTTGAGTTTTTTTTTTTTTTTCCTTGAAATTTTGTTAGGAATTACGGTGAGAGTAATGAGAGTGTGAGACTAACATACAAATGTAGTTTTTATTTAGTTATTTTTTTCTAAATCAAGGCTTTGGGCTGATTTTATGTTGTTTGGGCTTATTTGTATGGTTCTGTGTGCTCTTTTATAGTTTTAAAGGGCATTTTGGGGACCAAATTTAATTTTTCATGGGCCAGATTCAAATTTATGTATAATACAAGTGTTCTTTTTTCTTGTTGGGCTTGGGGGGGGGAGGACATTGGCCCCCCGGTCCAAACATAGCTTCGTCCCTGTCCCAAAGCATCAATCAAAGTTCAAAGTTCAAGTTTCTTAAGATCTGGTCATTAAGTTTAAATTCTTGCTTCACGTATACAACAAGTTTGCTAGAGTGAATCTTCACATGGGCTCTTAAAGTCGTGAGCGGATGTTCATATCCAATGGAGTCCACCTATAGAAAAGTCAGTGGATTCAGAAATGCATCAGGTACATGAGGTAGCAAATTAGAATATGGTGGTTCTATTTGTAAACTTTATTTCTATATAGTAAATCTATTTTACTTAGGTTTGGTGGTTAAACTCTCACAATGGTTTTTATTTTGGAATAGTTTTTTATTATTTTTCTTGAGTCACCATATTATATGTACTTTATTTTCTGCTATTATTTTCTTATGCAATATTGTGTTTGGCTGTGTTAATCATAGCCACATTGATAATTGGACTAAATAACCTATTTGGCTTAATAATTTGGTTAATCAACACAATTGGGGTCTAAATTACCTAACAGTTGTTCTTACTTTTCTATATTATCATTTCCTCAAGTAGATGATAGCTTAGATCGTTTTAAATTTTTGGGATAATTGGTAATTTAATGATCAGAGTAAGAAGACTTGAGTTTGTTTACTATTTCCTCCACTCTACCTCTCATTTAAAATCTCATGTATTGGCCTCACCTATTAAAAGAGATTTTGAGCCCACACGTGGGGGAAAGTGTTAGAAATATGAGATTAAATGTTTAAATTTACCACATCCTAATTGTTTAAGTTTTGGTAAGAATTTGTAATTTAACAATATATATCAGGAATATTAGTTTTTATTTTGATATATGGTTACAACTAATTGTGCTCTCATGTTTTTCTTTAATAAGAATGGATGGCTTCCAGTTAGCTCAACTGATAAAGTCTTTAATGGTTGTATAAGAAATCTGGGGTTCAATCCCCACTTACACCAAAAATTGATTGGTGTCTTGGTCTAATGATAAAGAGCTACCATCTGAAGTAGACGCCATAGGTTGAAACTCTCTAAAAAAAAAAATAATGTATGATGATAAAGAGCTACCATCAGGAACAGACGTCATAGGTTGAAACTCTCGAAAAAAAAAAAATAATAAGAAGGGCAACTATACTTGAGAGAGAGAGAGAGAGAGAGAGAGAGAGAGAGAAAGGTTATAAATTTAGTATAAATGTGATTTTGGGTAAAATGTAATAATGAGTGTCTAGATTTTATTCCATTTTCTTATTATGCTAATTAGTTGATCATGGACAATATGTTGTCACCAAATTAGTTGATCACGGACAATTTGTTGTCACCAAATTGTTAAATGAAGGTTTTTTTTTTTTTTCTACAATCACTTGCATGACTTATAAATCATTGAGAAGATGATATGTGAATTAAAAAAAAAAAATTCCTTAACATTTATAAAGATTTCAAAATAGGAACACAAATATAAAAGGATTTCTTTGAAGTGTTTTAAAAAGATAATGATGTAAGCTTTTTTGTTAAGGATTTTGTGAATTCCAATGATATCTAAGAGCAAAGGATAAAAGCGGCATGATTAAATTTATCTTAAATTAAATAACTTTGATTAAAATAATATTAAAACAAATGGGGACATGATTAGAAGATTATAAAGGTGGGAAGGGTGTACACACACACATATATATATATATCAATTACTTTTATATTTATTCATAAAAAATGATTAAGTGAATTCCAATGATAATATTCTAAGAGCAAAGGATAAAAGTGGCATGATTAAATTTATCTTAAACTAAATAACTTTGATTAAAATAATATTAAAACGAATGGGGGCATGATTAGTTTTAAGACTACTATTTCTTTTATTTGGTTCAATATTTTAAGATTTTTCCTCTCTCTCACACGTAAAAAACTCTTTGCATTTCTATTTACCATTTTCACATCTACTCCTTTATATACACATGCCCAGAACTCTTCATGTCATCTCATCTCAAATATACTCAGACAAAAACAATGTCATTTACCTTTAGCCTTTCAAAGACACATACATAACTTCAACATTGTGCTACCATTTGATTCTAACCCATGTGAGTAGGCAATGACCAAGGATGGGGGATTGCATTTTTTATTCAATAATGGTACCTTACTATTTTGATGTTGAAGTCGGATGTTATGGATTTTGTGAAAATTGTGATTCGCTTTGAGTCTTTGATTGTTTGAGATTTTGGTTTGGGAAAGTCATAAATGTATTTTGTTTTGGAACTAAAGAAAAAGAAAAAGAAACATTCTAATTGATTATTTATGAAGTTAATTATTTTTTTTATTTTGTGTTATAACTCATAATTTGTAGGTTTCTTTGTAGAGTTTTTTTTTTTTTTTTTTTTTTTTTGTGTGGTATGAGCCATAGTAATAAAAATAAAAATTGATGATGATTTCAAAGTATTTTCCACTTTTTTTAAAGGATAGTCCAACTAAAAACAATTAAATTTTGATAAATTGATGTGTTTTTAGCCAATTTCTCTTTATTTAATTATGTTTTCTTTATGTTGATACTTAAAAATGATTTCCTTAATTTCATTGAGATAATGAATTGGGTGTTTGCGATTGAGGTCTCCATATTTGGTTGTAAGAATAGAGTGGTTGAGAAAGTGTTTGGTAGGTTGCTTAAATTTATGTAATTTTAGAATATATAAATATTTTATGCTTTAAACTCTTATTTATATATTTCAAAATCATTTAGTTAGTTTAAAAAATAAAATCTACTTAATTTTAACAGTAAATATTATAATATGTTTTAGTCTTATAGTGTTATACAAATTTTTTAATAAAATATGAATAAAGAAAATCAAGTTTCAAAGTATTCAATAATATTATAGGCAAACATAAATATTATATGACAAAATAAGTACTATATGTAGGTCTTAATATATATATATATATATAAATGATTTCAAAAAAAATTGTAAAATAACCCGTACAAAGCATGAACATGAACTGCTGAATATATCTTAGTAATCAAAAGTATAAAAAGTTAGTGAAGTAAATCTAATATAAAACATTAAAAAAAAAAAAAAAAATTATGCAAAACAGATCAAGGCTTGTGCACTACAATATCTTGCACAACTAACAAAACTTTGGTTCTTTGTCTCTTTTGATTTTATGCAACTCTGTGCACAAAATATATATATAAATATCACCACAAATTTCTCTTACAAATGGACATGCCTAGCTCTCTCTTTCTGCACAAGGAAGAAAAGAACCAAAAAGTGAGAGACACAGGAATTTCAAATCCCCACCATCCTGTTCTTTCCCCTCTCTGTCTCTGACAATAGAAAGCGTTCATATTTCTCTTGTAATTCAAGAAAACCCAACAAAGTAAGCATTTTCTTTCACTTCCTTACCCTCTTTTTTTTTGGTTACTTCAAGAAATCTATGAATGAACAAAAGCTTTTATGTTTTATGTAGCTTTGCTCTTGAAATGGTGTGAAAACTCAAAACTTCCCTCAACTTAATTAAGTAATTCTGTTAGGTTCAGTTGAGGTGTCATGGCCCCTTGACTTTTCTAACGCTTAACATTGAGCTCAAGCTACTGAATTTAACGGACATAAATTTCATTTCATTTCCTATTCTTTCTCATCTTTTCAGCAACCAAACATAATTTTATTTTTCTTCTTTTTACACTTTTCTATATGTCCTCTCCAACTTTTAGCTTCCATTCTATAATTTACAATCTGGGCATGTTCTTGTTTCTGTAAAATTTCATTAGATGGAGAAGATGGATGGAATAGACAGAGCAAGAGGCTTTGAAAGGCCAAGGCGTAGCTTTAGCAGAAGCATAAGCAGGAGCATGAACAAGAAAAGTTGGGGCATGGAAGATGTATTTTCAGGTGCTAGCCACTCTCCCCGAAACAGTCATGTTGATGAAGATGAAGAAGCTCTAAAATGGGCTGCCATAGAGAGATTACCCACCTATGATCGCCTCAGAGCAAGTATTATAAATTCTTTTATGGATAATGAGGTTCAAGCTGGCAAAATGAAGCACAAAAAAGTGGATGTAAGAAAGCTAGATTTGGATGACAGACAAAAATTCATCAACAGGATTTTTAAGGTTGCTGAGGAAGATAATGAGAAGTTCTTGAAGAAGTTTAGAAATAGAATTGATAGGTAAGTTCTTTGTTACTCTCTCTCTCTCTCTCTCTCTCATGGGCTTCCTTCAACCATTCTGTATGTAATTATTATCTCAAAGGTGACAAGGGACGTTCTTCATGTTCCCTTTCTATATAGTTGAAGCAACATTTGACAGGACAAGTAACATATTTCCTTCTCTAGACAAAGTTGAAGTTTGTTGGTGTGAACCTAACTAAGTCAACTCAGTTGAGTCAACACTCAACAATATCTAGGTTCAATTTTGTTCTAAATTGTAGTCTAATCTATTTGCTTTTGTTTTAATTTTAGGGTTGGTATCCAACTTCCTACTGTTGAAGTTAGGTTTAATTATTTAACGATTGAAGCCGATTGCTATGTTGGCACAAGAGCTCTTCCCACTCTTCCAAATGTTGTCCGTAATATTGCAGAATCGGCACTTGGTTTGCTTGGGATTAGACTGGCTAAGAGAAGAAAATTAACAATTGTCAAGGATGCCTCAGGAATTATTAAGCCATCCAGGTATATATAAATTAAGGTTCTAATTTAGGATGTGCTTATTATCAAATTCAAGGAAGAATGACATCATTTGAGTTAAAAATCAACTTCAAGTTGTATTAGATTTCTAAAATGAAAAATGGAATATACAATGACAATATATGTCATAATGTGCTATTTATATAATCTAGTAAATTGCGGACTTTCCATTGAATATGCATAATTTTCTACAAAATATACTGACTTTCTCCCAAATCATACTATCTCCCAAAATGTACAGACTTTACCACAAAATATACAAATTTTCCCCAAAAAATGAATAAACTATACCACAGAATATGTAGATTTTCTTCCTCAAAAAAAGAATATGTAGATTTTCCCACACAATTGACAACATTTCCCACAAAATGAACAAAATTTCCCACCGAATATATAGATTTTCCTACAAAATGTACAAATTTTCATGCAGAATATATAGAATTTCTTGTGAGATGTTTAAACTTTCTAGCAAAATATTTAAATTTTCCTTGGAATATACAGACTTTTCTATAGAATAAACAAACTTTCCCGCGAAATATGCAGGCTTTCTCATAGAATATTCAGACTGTCCCACGAAATGTATAAACTTTCCCTAAAGAATATATAAATTTTCCCACAAAATGTACAAACTTCCCAATTAAATAAATAGACTTTTTCACAAAATGTATAAACTTTCCTATAAAATATTAATACATTTTCGTGAAATGTAAAAAACTTTCCTACAAAATACATAGACTTTCCTATAGAATATACATTCATTCTTGGATGTAAACTCCCTGTAATATTTAAATGATCGTACCCCTCCCCAACTTTCAAATTAAAAAAATGGATTAAACATTCGTACTGTTTCTAATTTTACTAATAGATTTGAAGTAACCATTAGAATTTGTTTTGTTATAGGATGACCCTTTTGTTAGGGCCCCCATCTTCTGGGAAAACAACCCTTTTGCTGGCATTGGCCGGAAAGTTGGACTCAAGCCTGAAGGTTAGCTCCTGTCAACAATGACTAATTATTTTTTTTTAAACAAAAGATAAAGGGTTGCCTTTTTTTCTTTATAAAAAAATTTTTTTTTTTTTTTTTTTTTTTTTTTTTTTTTTAAAAAAAAAAGAGAGAGAGAGAGAGAGAGAGACAAGGGTATCTAGCTAACAATAATTTCATGGAACAGGTTAGAGGAAAAATCACTTACAATGGCCACAGGCTGAATGAATTTGAGCCTAAGAAGACATCTGCATACATTAGCCAAAAAGATGTCCATGTTGGAGAAATGACAGTGAAAGAAATTCTAGATTTCTCTGCAAGGTGCCAAGGGGTTGGAACCCGATATGGTAATTTGTAAAAATAAAAATTATATTACTTTTTTTACTTATTAATAATCATTCATTATATCAGTAATTTGTAAAAAATTTGAAAAATAATTTGTACCCTTAGTATTTTCCTATGTTAATTAATCCCTTTGTTTTTGTTCTAAAAAAATGATAACAATTTGATCAATTTTATTTTGGTATAGAACTCTTAACTGAACTTGCTAAAAGAGAAAAGGATGCGGGGATATTTCCGGAGGCAGAAGTTGATCTTTTTATGAAGGTACATACTACATATGCATCTAGGACATATATTTAAATTTAGTATATAATATTAATTTGTTCACACTTAATTTTTTATATTTTAGTTATCTTCCAAGTTAATAATTGTTGTTGGTATTTCTTCAATTTAGGCAACAGCAATGGAAGGAGTTGAGAGCAGTCTCATTACTGACTATACCCTCAGAGTAAGTTACAATACAACCACAAAATATGGTCTTCTATTTGAGGAACTTTGTTTCACTATCAAAATTTTATTTCTTAAATCCTTATTACTGATAGCTTCGTCCTTCATGTCATTTAAAATTTTTTTTATTGCTACCAAGTTCCAACCAAGCCACTTCTTTTATATATATATATATATATATTAATGGAAAAGTTAACATAGGCTCACATTGGTTTAGGAAATATTTTTAAAAACTTTTGTTTTGGGAAAAAAAGACTAAAATAAAAATTGTAGCATCTGGGTTTGATTGAAAATTTATTTTAATCCTCTAACTTTACTTTTATTCAATTGAATCCTCTAGGTTTCAAATTTATTCAATTTAAATCTTTCATCCAATTCTGTTAAAAAATTTCCATTAATTATGAAAATTCCTAATAAAAAAAAAGATTTTTTTGGAAAAAAAAAAACACAAAAAATCTATAAATTATTTTTATTAATTTTATAGATTTTAACATGTGAGAAAAATATTTTGTAATGGCATTTTTTTAACAAAGCTTGATAAAAGATTTGCATTGAATAAATTTGAAATTTAGATAACTCAATTGAACTAAGTAAAGTTAGTGAACTAAAATGAATTTCAGTCAAACTTAAAGATGGAAATTTGCATTTTAGCCAAAAAGTAACTATTTTTTTTATAGCTTTTAATATTTCATATGAAATTTGAATCAAAACTTTTTTAAAATGGTTTTATTAGTAAATACGATAAGTGCAAGTCTATAGCGGATACTTTTACTGCTTTCAGTTTCTCACATATTAGTAGACAAGGTAATTCTGCTATTCATAATATTGCTAGACTTGTTAGCAATTTTTCGATGTGAATGGAAAATGTTCCTCCACATCTCAATACTATAATCTTTGCCGATGTAGCTAATATTTCTTAATAAAGTTACAGACTTCTTCTTCTTCTTCTTCTTCTTCTTCTTCTCTCTCTCTCTCTCTCTCTCTCTCTCTCTAAAAATCCATTCATGACCTTTTAGCAACTCAAATTCCAACTTTTGAGTTGAACAGATTTTAGGGCTTGATATATGCAAAGACACCATTGTTGGAGATGAAATGCGACGAGGGATATCAGGTGGACAGAAAAAACGAGTAACAACAGGTTAATTAACTATTTAAGATTCTTATTTATCTTACAATTAGCTAACTACAAGAATTCAAATTCATTTTTTTCTACCTAATTGCATTCTTTATATGAAAAGTGGAGATAGGCTTAGAAGAAGAATTGTAATATTACATATAGTAACATATGTTTAAAAAATAATAATAATGCTAGTATCATATACTTTCACGCGCTTTTTGTCCAACTAACTTATATAACATACCGCAATTGACTATCCGTTACTATCATATGTACTTACTATTTTTTTTTCTTCGTAACCCATAATGTATCACGTAAGATAATTGTGGCAAAATGTATAATACCAGCATTATGGCATTATTGTTAAAAATATCATATTAACTCATCACCCCCACCCTCAGCATAAAAATAAATAAATTAATTAATTAAATAAATCATTTTAAAGTCAACCTTGACCCTTTCTTTGAGGAAATGTCAACCTTGACCTTGGATACAATACCACATTTTTTTAAGAATAAAAATGTCTCATGCGCATCCATTTTTTAAGAATAAAATTCCAAATTAGTGGTCCATGGAACCGGAGGAAATTACACTATTAAAATAACAAAGTCTACCTTAAGCAACATTCTTAAGTGGTAATGGGATTAGTTTATCTTAATAAGCCATATAACTATAACAACCTTGGATATGTATCTTAGATATGTATCATCAATTTATCACAAATTTTAATTAATTCAATTAATAAAATATTTTGTCATTCAAATAATGAATGTGACATTGAATCTTGCTTATACAAGAAAATAATCCTATAACCATAGTTATTACTACTTATTACTGTGCACTCTTAGTATGATAGTCACTTTATATATACAAAGTTCTTATAAAGTGGGAGATAAGGGCCAGAATTCAATTCTCTAGAAAAAAGCTACACACACATATACACTTAGATTATACTAAAGTAGAATTACTATATTGTATTAAAAAATATTACTACCCAAATTATGATTGCATGGATATGTAGGGATAGGTTTCAACTCGAGTGGATTCATTATGAAAATAATAAATAATAAACCCAAGTTTTGGAACAATGTCAGCTCAATTAAGTATCAACTGGGCCTAGTATATGTTACTAATAGTAGTATTTTAAAGAGTAGCTTATGTAGCTTATCTATAATTGGTTGTTTTCATGGCAAAAAATTGGTCAATACACAGGAGAGATGATTGTTGGGCCCACAAAAACACTATTCATGGATGAGATATCAACTGGTCTAGATAGCTCCACAACATACCAAATAGTGAAATGCTTGCAACAGATTGTACACCTCACTGAGGCCACCATATTGATGTCCCTACTCCAGCCTGCTCCTGAGACGTTCGATCTGTTTGATGATATCATTCTCCTATCAGAGGGTCAGATTGTCTACCAAGGCCCACGAGAATACATACTCCAATTCTTTGAAACATGTGGCTTCAAGTGTCCAGAGAGAAAGGGCGCCGCTGATTTCTTACAGGAGGTAAACTTATCAACAAATACATCCGTTTCATAATAATTTTCTTTATCAGGCCAAACTATTAGTTTATTTTTGGAGTAAGCAGGTTTAAATTTCAGATCTCTTATTCGAAAATAAAACACTTACTAATTAAGTTAACTAAAATCCACTGTGATAAACCTAGTTTCATATGGTAGCATGAAACATACCTTGTGAATAAAGATGGAGCTATGTTGAAGGGTGGGGGGCCCTCCCCCCGGGCCTGCACAAAAAAATTGAAAAAATTTTAATATATATAATTATTTTAATGTTTTCAAAATTTAATCTATAAAAATAAGAGTTTCCCCCTCCCAAAATATTTGAATTAGTCTAATGATGCTCTTAAAAAGAATAATTGGTCTAATAGTTATAGAAATATAACTTTATTTTTTGCAATTCTATTTTTTATTGTAAAATGTGCTCTTATATCTATTAAAAATTTGATAAAGTTTGACATCAAACATGTTTGAATCTATCTTTTTTAACCCGTTATATGACGATTGACAAGTCATTAACTCATTAAAAAAATCTTGTCACTAAAACTACACATGAAATGTGTCTTTAATTGCCACATAATATGTTAGAACAAAATAGCTTCAAATATGTTTGAAGCCTAACTTATTCCTCAAAGTTTTTAATCATTCATGTTTTTGAAAATTTCATTAGTTCAATTGAAAGATTTTTTACTTACTTTAGTATAAACTTTGATAATTTGTATTTAAAATGAAACTTTTTAAGAATTTCACTATGAAAATGGAAAAAATGAATTTTACCTTATGAAAGACTATAACATAATTTTAATTGAAAATACTAAGCTCTCTTTTATTTTTGTTAAGTGTGTGTGTGTGTGTGTGTGTGTGTGTGTGTGTGTGTGTGAATGTGGGGGTTGTCTTAGAGACCTTTTTGTGAGAGAAAACTATGCAAAGAATGGAAAAGAGTGACAAATTTATAATAAGAGAGAAGGATAAGAAGAGACAAATAAAAGAAGATGAAGGAAAATATGAATAGCAATATTAAAGTAGAGGTAGTGGAGAGATGAAAAGGTAAGGGAAGAAGAAAGTGTAAATATTTAAAAAGTAAGTGAATGTAAAAAATTATAGGAAAATTGAAATTAAAAAAGAAATATATATATATATATATATATATAAATGTTGAAACCAACAAAGATGAATATGTTAAGTAAATAAAGTATTTATATATATATTTTTTGGGTAAAAAAAGGAATAAATAATAAATAATAATTATATAGCGAATGATGTGATGATGAGGTGGTGGAACAGGAGCTTAGTAGCTTTTAGTAAATAATAAATAATAAATAATAAATGCTACGTTTTAACTTTTAGTAATATATAGATAGATTATGTAGATTAGCTAAATTTTGTATTACCCCCCTAGGACTATTCATTGTAGAGTCGCCCCTAGCACAGTTTATTACTAAAAGGAAAAACATTTCTCTCTAAATTAGTTTGAATTTTGGAGAGAAACCCTTCAAACTCCTCATATATATTTATTTTATATGAATTTTGAAAATCTAACTATTGGATTGCATTTTTTTATATTCTTAACACAGATGTCAAATTTTGTTCAAATTGGATGTTATTTACAATTCTATCAATAAACTTATTTTTTATGCATAATTTTATACCGTAAGAACTTGAAATTTAAACATTTTGCAAGCATATAGGATATAATAAAAACATGCAATCTAACGGTCAGATTTTCAAAATTTACATCTAACAAAAATATACAAGAGGAGTTTGAAGAGTTTTTCTCTGAATTAGTTTAGAGAGAAACATTTTCCTTACTAAAAATGGTGAGTTGCCAAAAGCCAATTAGAACTCACGCAAGTTTGTTCACAAATGGGAAAATTTTTATTTTCAAACTAGTTTAGACAGAAAACCATCAAACTCATCCTATATCTTTTATAGGATGTGGAATTCAAAAATCTAATCGTTGGATTGCATGTTTTTATTATATCTTCCATGCTTGCAAAATTTTAAAAAGATAAAAATTAATAGATATGTTACCAATTAAATGTTTAAATTATAAATTATTATGGTCTAAAATTATGCATAAAAGTAAGTTTATCGTTTGAATAATAAATAATATCCGATTTCAACGAAATTTGACATGCGTGTTAAGATATAAAGAACATGCAATCGAACGATTATATTTTCAAAACTTACATCTAATAAAAAGATATAGTAGGAATTTGAAGGGTTTCTCTCCAAACTAAATTGGAGAGAAACCTTGTCCTCACAAATGGGATCAAGCTAATAACTAAACTATTAGATTAATGGGCCCGAATTAGCCATGAGGCTTAAGGCTTATATTTGGTCCTCCACAAGTAGGGGTAGAGTTAGGAATTTTTGTTTAAGGGGCTAAGTTGCGGCATTAATATATTTATCAAGACAACCCCCACATTNGACGCTTCTTACCATTATCATATATTTACTAATTGATGATTTGCATAGCAAAGATGATAAATGAGAGACAGCATTGTTCATTATATTTTCGAAAGTAATAGTGTATGAAAATTATATATATATATATATAAGGTTAAATGAAATGTCAAAAAATGAATTTTTAAATTTTCTAACTTTATTTCTTATGTAATTTCTACTACTATCAGAGAACATCTATTTTTTAGTTATGATTAATATGGTTTCCATAGTTAGAGTTTGATTAGTTTTATATTTAAATTTAGTATTATGATTGTATTTAATTGTTGATTGTTGATTTAATTTTTTAAGTGAATTTAATGGTTTATGTTGCTATACTGTAAAGTTTTTAATGTTCTCCACACGGTAATCTCTATTTTTTTTTTTTTTTACTTCTCCTTACAACCTTTCGGTTTTCCAATAATTTTTTCCCTTTATCTACTATTTATTACTTTGTATTGGTTTTTTTCTATACCATCTCTCCCTCTCCATTGGCAACCTATCGTTTTCCAAAATTTGATGATGATTCAACGACATTAAATATGCATTATTAGTTTTTTTTTTAATTTTTTAATTTAGTGTTTCTAACTTGATTTGTTTTGTATTTCATTCTTCATTTGATGCATTGGGTGTGAGAATGAGTGTTTTCCTAGCATTACTCCACTTAATGTGGACAACTTTATTTATTTAATTTAGGCAAAATATTATATTTTAAAATTTTTAAAATAAAAAAAGGCGTGGAAATATAAATAATTTAATGATATATATGGGGGATGTGGCTGAATTGAAATGTTAAATAAAATAATATGAGGAAAAAAAACATAACAATAAACACTAACTTATCCAAATAATTCTATGTAATATAATAATAGTACATTCTTATATACTATTTTAATTATTTATAACGCAATATGATAATATTTAACAATCAAAGTCATAAAAAAATTAAAAAAAAAAAACCTTAAAACACAAAACTAAATCCCATCAACCAAAATAGAGTTCTAAAGAATACAAAACTTTATCAAGCTAAAATAGAGATGCAAGAAAAATAAAAATAAAAATCCAACAAAAAATTGAGGGAGAAGGAGTGGGAAATAACTACTTTTTTGTGAGAGAAAATTATATAAAGAATGGAAGAGTGAATGACAAATTTATACTAAGATGATGATGATAAAAAAGAAACAAAATAAAGGAAGATAAAAGGAAAGAGGAAGAATGATATCAAGGTAGAATGTTTGGGAGATGAAAAGGTAAAGAGATGGAGAAAGGTTGGAGAAAGTATAAGTGTTAAAAAAATGAGTACAATTTGATGAGCACAATTTTCTTTTATTTGAATTTAAGTAAAATATTAATTTTTTAAAAAAAAAATAAAAAGAGAGAGAAAATATAAATAATTTAATGATAAGGAGGATGTGGTTGAATTTCAATATTGAGTAAAATAGAAGAGAAGAAAAAAAAAAAATTTAAAAGATATAACAATAAACACTAAATTATCCAAATTATGCTATGTAATGAAATACTATTTTATTTTTATCTACTATTTTTAATTTTTAATAATGTAATCGGATAAAATTTAACAATCAAAGAGCAAAATAATAATAATAATAATAACTTAAAACACAAAACTAAATCGTACCAACCTAAATTAGAGTACTTAAAAACACAAAAATTTATCAACCTAAAGCGGAGTTGCAATAAAAAATAAATATCCACCAAAACATTAAAGAGAGAGAGAGAGAGAGAGAGAGAGAGAGAGAGAGAGAGAGAGAGAGAGAGAGAGAGAGAGAGAACCTTTTTGTGAGAGAAAACTATGCAAAGAATGGAAAAGAGTGACAAATTTATAATAAGAGAGAAGGATAAGAAGAGACAAATAAAAGAAGATGAAGGAAAATATGAATAGCAATATTAAAGTAGAGGTAGTGGAGAGATGAAAAGGTAAGGGAAGAAGAAAGTGTAAATATTTAAAAAGTAAGTGAATGTAAAAAATTATAGGAAAATTGAAATTAAAAAAGAAATATATATATATATATATATATATAAATGTTGAAACCAACAAAGATGAATATGTTAAGTAAATAAAGTATTTATATATATATTTTTTGGGTAAAAAAAGGAATAAATAATAAATAATAATTATATAGCGAATGATGTGATGATGAGGTGGTGGAACAGGAGCTTAGTAGCTTTTAGTAAATAATAAATAATAAATAATAAATGCTACGTTTTAACTTTTAGTAATATATAGATAGATTATGTAAGAAGCGTCACAAATGAGATCACTAAAAAAAAATATATATATATATATATAATTAATTAGTCACTATCATTATGGAGTAGTAGTCTATAATTTATTAATTTTACGCATCCAAAAAAAGTGGAATATATAGAGTTTTCTTAAAGGTAAGTATAAAGATTCACTCTGTGTGTGTGTGTGTGTGTGTGTGTGTGTGTGTGTGTGTGTGTGTGTGTGTAAAGGTAAAAAAAAGGTATATTTAAGGTTTTTATTAACTTAAAAACTAATGAAAAACCAATGATTAATAACTAAAATTATAGTATTAATAAAATATTTAATGAGACCATCCTAAAAAAATTATCACGTGCAACGCGCAAGTATGCGACCAGTAATATCTAAAAGTTGAACGGTATCATTTAATGTTATCTCACTCCTGTTAAGCCACATCATTAGCCACACCACCTATTTTTATTAATTTGTTTCTCTAATTTTTTATAATAATTAAATATATTAAATCATCTATGATATTATTATAAGAATAAATAAATAAATTGTCCCGGATGAAGTGTAAAGTTAATCAGTTAATATATTTAATATTATAAAAAAAATTAAAAGAATAAATCAATAAAAAATAAAAATAAAAGGTGATATGGCTGATGATTCGGTCCATTTTTGCCCATTTCAGCTCACTTATGTCCATTTTGGTCTACATTGGTACATTCAGTCTAGTTTTGGTCCACTAGATCTATTTCGATACACTTTAGTCCATTCAGTCAATTTTGGTTTATTTTGGTCCAGTTTGATCCTTTCAATCCACTTCGAGTCATCTCGGTCCATTTCAGTGCACTTACTTAAAAATAGGAAAAGACATATATGGGTTGAGATTACTTATTCTAAATCCAACTTTATTAAAAAATATAGATGACAAAAAGTAATATTATTTTTAATTATCAATATATATATATATATATATAAAAGTAGAGACCTCATGTGGCAAAGCATAAAGTTCTACCAAGTGGGGCATTCTATACAAAGAAAATTGAAATATTCTCAAGTGCCACATCAGAGATAAGAACAAATTAAATATTGACTTTTTGTTTCATTTTGTTCAATGTTTCAAGACTTTTCTAATTAAAAAATAAATATTCTTTGTATCATTTAGTTTAATATTTCTAGACTTTTCATCATTCACACATAAATACAAAACTCTTTGTATTTTAATTCACAATTTCACCTCTTGCACTTCTACCCCTTTATGTATACCTATCCATAGCCATTCATGTCATCTCATATCAAATACACATAGACCAAAAACGATGTCATTCACTTTCAATCTTTCGACAACACCTACCTAGCTCTAACATTGTTATTTCATCTAATCCTAACCCGTATGAGTTAGTTACAATGGAGGAATAAGGGCTTACATTTTATTTTTATTTTTATTTTTTTTTTGAGAAAGCTTACATTTTATATTGAGTAACAACAATAGTTACAATTTTGATGTTAAGGTGATTTATGGGTTTTGTAAATGATGTAATTGACTGTGGGTATTTGAGATGTGTATTTTATTTTAGAATTAAGGAAAAAGAGAAAGACACATTATATATCAACTTTTATTTTATAATATTCATTCAAAGTTATTTTTGTATATTATTTCTCATTACTTCAATTGAATAATTATAGTGGATATGTATGCATAATTTATAATTGTTATTTTTTATGATGAACTCATTACTAATGGAGTTTTATAACAATTATGTTATAATACATATACAACATTTTCCAAAATCATCTTACATAAAACATTATAACATTATCCGTGCATCGCAAGGGTAACTTACTAGTTTAATTTAATGATTCGTGGTTATTATCTTTTTTATACTCTTTTTTCCCCCTTAGGTAATATTTGTATTTTAGTTTTTTAGTGAATTACTCAATTCTAGTGTTTTTAGATGATATAATTTTAATTTGAAGACTAATTTCCAAATCAAATAGAAAATAGGAGATTGTTATAACTATGGTTCTCTAAAGCTTTTAAATGATTCACCATGACAAAAATTCGTTTACAAATTAATTAATTGTCCCTTTCATTCACTTACAAGAATGATGATATATATTTTCATACAAGTACTCAAAATAATTAATATGACAAAACAAGGTTGCACAAAGCAAGTTGCTTATGTTGATGAATTTATTGTGTTGTTCGAAGAAGCACTAAACTTTTTACTGAACAAAAATTAAAATAAAAAATATCGACACAAAAAATTGTAACAGTCCCTATGCATTATGTGGGCCTATGACTAGTTATATATTTTATGAGAGTAAGATTGGATAATATGTGTGATATATAACAATCATTTATCTTATTGACATTTTTTACTCTCACTTAGAAGAAGAATTTGGTTCCAAATTAACCTTCTTTCTTATTATTGTAACTATCAAATTATCAAGAATAAAAATAAAAAATCATCTCTAATTGACTATAAATAGCATTATTTGTGTAAATAATTGTAATGCCTATAACAATTTTGGTGCTTTTTTAAAAATCTTTTTTGAAAACAATGTTTGAAGAAATTATACCAAGGGGGCAGAGAGAGAGAGAGAGAGAGGGATTTTGAAAAGGCCAATTTTTTTAGGGAAAAAGTAATTACTTAATCAATTTATCAGTGCATAATAATTAATCACAAGTTATTCGATATAATTCTTATAGGTTACATCAAGGAAGGACCAAGAGCAATATTGGACAGATAGAAGAAGACCATACCACTACACATCAGTGTCTGAATTCGCTAGCCAGTTCAAGCGATTCCATGTGGGCATGCAGCTTGAAAATGAGTTGTCAATACCTTATAACAAGGCCAATTGCCATAGGGCAGCTCTAGTCTTCAAGAAATATTCAGTCCCAAAAATGGAACTCTTAAAGGCATGCTTTGACAAAGAATGGCTATTGATTAAGAGGAACTCTTTTATCTATGTGTTCAAGACAATACAAATTATTATAGTGGCAATCATACTGGCCACACTTTTTTTGAGGACAACAATGAACACTAGGAATGAAGAAGATGGGGCAGTATATATTGGAGCACTACTATTTTCCATGATGATTAACATGTTCAATGGCTTTGCTGAGGCATCACTGACCATTGCAAGGCTTCCAGTATTTTACAAGCAGAGAGACATCCTCTTTCACCCAGTTTGGACTTTCACACTACCAAACATGGTTCTCCGGATCCCCATATCTGTTCTCGAGTCCGTTGTTTGGACAGTCATTACATACTACTCCATAGGATTTGCCCCTGAAGCTAGCAGGTAATTAAACCAATATTTCAATATCTATCTCACATCAGCTAATATGGTTTGGTGCATAATAAAAGTGATGTTAATGGTGGATCTATGTGAAATGATATTGGTTCAATTACAACTGACCATGTTAACCATTGTGAAAAAATGTTAAGAAATGTGTCACTAGTTCACTTTAACATAATATCTTCTTAATAGACCAAGAATGTATTGACCTCTTTGGTAACTTAATCAAATTAATTAGCCAAGTGAAATTAATTAGATTCAATTATACGCAATAAATGTGGTAGTACAAACAAATCATCAACTAAATTAAATGCAACGGAAAATAAATTTGACACAGGTAATTTGTTTACGAATGGGAAAAACCACCAAGGCAAAAACTTCACTGGGTGAATTAGGTCACCACTCCCTAAAATCCATTATTATCAAAACAAACGGTTATAAGTAAAAGGAATCTCAGTACCTAGTATCAACCTATAGTTGAACCCTTACCTCAATACCCAATTGGACTTATGATGTAGCGGCAATCTCTTCGTTCAATGCACGAATCCCAGTATGTGACTAACCAATGATGCATAGATGCTAATACGTGACTAACACACCAACTTGAGGAAGATGTAGGTTGCAAAGTTCTTTAGTTCATCTAACAATGAAGATCAGAAAACTCCTTGGTCTCAAAACTCTTGGCACAAAGACGCAGTAGCTTCTAGAGAGAATATGATGAACTATGACAAATTCTGTATTTGGTCACAATTTGCATGCACAATGACTTTTCATCAAGTTGCATCACCTTGTATCCCTTTGACAGCCCTTAAAATAATACTTATATATGTCTAGGGTTGTGAGAAAAAAAAACCTCACACAAATATACATAGATATGCGTGAAATCAAATCTGAAAATCTAAATTTCGTAATTCTCGATAGATACAGCTTCTATCGAGCTGCTGTCGAGCATCAGCATTAAACCTCGATAGATATGATCTATCGAGCTGTAATGAATAGCACTTCTTCACTTATTTCTTAGATAGATTTGCATGGGTTCAATACTAAATTTGGACTCGTGCTCCTTGAAGTAGTAAAACCATCCTAGATCTATCCAATTATAAGTAAAGTACGTTTTGTCAAATGATTAGCTAATTTACATATCATATGTCTCTAACAAGTTCCACATATGTCCTAACACTTAATTTTGAGGCACTAAAAAATTCCAGACAATTGAACATTCTATCCCAACCCCATGGACAGGTTCTTCAAGCAACTACTATTGGTATTTCTGTTCCAACAAATGGCTGCTGGGCTCTTTAGGCTCATCTCTGCAGTTTGCAGGACTATGATCATTGCCAACACTTGTGGAACTCTCACTCTTCTATTTGTGTTCCTACTTGGAGGTTTCATCCTTCCTAGAGGTTAGTAAAAAATCAAAATTTTTAACATGGATTTCAAAGCAGCGAAAACCTTTCTTAAAAACAAAAAATTTACATTACAGTTTGTTGAACTAATTCAAAATTTGGTTTGAATATAACAGGTGAAATTCTAAAATGGTGGGTTTGGGGCTACTGGGTCTCACCTATGTCATACGGTTTCAATGCCATTGCTGTAAATGAAATGTTTGCTCCGAGGTGGATGAACAAATTGGTATATTTTTACATTATACAGCCTATGCATATTTTTAGTAATATATTGAAACAAACTTCAAAAGATAAGAACAAATTAAGAGAATTATGCTTTTGGTTCGCTAAAAGAATACCACTACAGGCTTCAGACAATGCAACCAGGTTGGGTGTCGCAGTCCTTGAGAGCTTCGATGTTTTCTCTGACAAAAACTGGTACTGGATTGGCGCAGGAGGACTGCTCGGGTTCACAATTCTATTTAACGTCCTATTCACCTTAGCACTTATGTACCTTAACCGTAAGGACAACATTTTTTTTAAGGGTGCATGTGAATTTGCGATTTCAATCTGTTTTCTTCAAAGTGACAATTTTTTATCTTTTCTCTTGTTCAATACACTAGCAATGGGAAAGCCACAAGCAATAATATCTGAAGAAGCTGTAGGAGAGATGGCAGCCAACTATAAAGAACCAAGTCTGAGAAGACCCGTGTCAAAGAGAGATTCTACTTCGCAATTATTGTCTTCTTCTGATGGAAACAATACAAGTATGCAACAAAACATTACTGGCAATTTTAGTCTTTTGCACAGTCAATCATCAATGTGAATATCATTATGTTATTTGTTACCTTACATGGACTCGGATTCACTCAGGAGAAATGGAAATCAGGACTATGAGCAGCCGATCTAATAGTAATGGAATAAGTAGAAATGCTGATTCGACTCTTGAGATAGCCAATGATGTCGCTCCCAAGAGAGGAATGGTTCTCCCATTCACTCCTTTGGCAATGTCTTTCGACAGTGTGAATTACTATGTGGACATGCCCGCTGTAATTGTCTACTGCCCATCTTCCATTCTCTTTCTACCAAAAAAAGATTATATGTAATCATATATTATTTAAACATAAAATGGCGTCTCTAAATTAAGAGTTATTAAGTCTAGCTAAAATACCTCTATCACTAACTTTGTGGTTTGACCAGGAAATGACGGACCAAGGAGTAACAGATGATAGGCTCCAATTACTTCGAGGAGTAATGGGGGCATTTAGGCCTGGGGTCTTAACAGCACTTATGGGAGTCAGTGGAGCCGGAAAGACAACATTGATGGATGTTTTAGCAGGAAGAAAAACAGGTGGTTACATCGAAGGTGATATTAGAATCTCTGGATTCCCTAAGATACAAGAAACATTTGCAAGAATTTCTGGTTACTGTGAACAAACTGACATTCACTCGCCTCAAGTCACTGTACAAGAATCCTTGATTTATTCAGCTTTCCTTCGTCTCCCTAAAGAAGTCAGGATTGAAGAAAAGATGGTGTGAACTTAATATAACTCTTATAAACTGTTCTAAACCTCGTATGTAGCAACCTATAGGGGTTAAAACAATTTCTTCTTGGGTTTATTCTTTTCAGAGTTTTGTTGATGAAGTAATGGAATTGGTGGAGCTAGACAATCTGAAGGATGCTATAGTGGGGCTTCCAGGAATTACAGGGTTGTCAACAGAACAGCGGAAGAGGCTGACAATTGCAGTTGAGCTTGTTGCCAATCCTTCAATCATTTTCATGGATGAACCAACTTCGGGTCTTGATGCAAGGGCAGCAGCCATTGTCATGAGGACTGTGAGAAATACTGTAGATACTGGAAGAACAGTCGTGTGCACCATTCACCAGCCTAGCATTGATATTTTTGAAGCCTTTGATGATCTACTATTGATGAATAGAGGACAAGTCATCTACTCTGGACCTTTGGGCGAAAATTCTCACAAAATCATAGAATATTTTGAGGTATTTTTTTTCTACTTGTTATTTTTCTTCATCCATAAGTTATACAAGCATAATGCACTATCTGATTCAATACTCATTTTACAGGCAATTCCTGGAGTCCCAAAAATCAAAGAGAAGTGCAACCCCGCAACATGGATGCTCGATGTGAGCTCAATGGCCGCAGAAGTTAGGCTTGAAATTGACTTTGTTGAACACTTCAAGTCATCATCCTTGCATCAGTAAGTTAAGATATTCGTCATAGAAATACAAAAGCAAGAGTGATTACCAGTCTTGATCAAACATATGCATTTATGTGCAGGAGAAATAAGGCCTTGGTAAAAGAGTTAAGCACTCCACCACCCAGAGCAAAGGACCTATATTTTGCCACACAGTTCTCTCAATCCACATGGGGGCAGTTCAAATCTTGCTTGTGGAAGACATGGTGGACATATTGGAGAAGTCCCGATTATAACCTTGTTAGATTCTCTTTCACCTTGGCTGCTGCCCTAATGGTTGGGACAATTTTCTGGAAAGTCGGAAATAAAAGGTCTTTTGTTTCCTTCAAATAATATAATTTGAATTATCTCATTGATTTTATGGGCAAAATAACTCAAACCTTCATCATTCTATTGACTAATTTTTTTCAATGTCTAAAATATTGTATGGTATAGGGAGGCTGCAAGTGATCTTACTGCGATACTTGGAGCAATGTATGCAGCTGTAGTGTTTTTAGGAATTAATAATTGCTCAACAGTACAACCGATAGTAGCCATTGAAAGAACAGTGTTTTATCGAGAAAGAGCTGCTGGGATGTACTCTGCGTTGCCTTATGCCCTTGCACAGGTTTGAATGCATTAATATTATCATTTTACTCTCAATGACTTCATGTCTTAAACAAGGAATATTAGGCATTCTAACATAATTTATAGAGACGACTTTTATCAGATTGTTGAAGAAACCTAACTATTTTGAGTTCATGAATTATGCTCATCTGTAAAACGTCCACTTGGCTGTTCACATAGTAGGCTACTTAAGCTCTCATTTTGTATGGTACTTCACTATCAAAAGAGTGTTAATTTCAATAGGATCATTGCAAATTACATTGGATTTTCTTTGATCTTTAAAGATCTACATTTTCTAGGATACCTCATTTGTTTTACAAGAGTACTCAAATTTTTACAACCATATATTGAATTTATAGGCCCGATTTTCACAAAGAGAACTTTCAAGTAGAATGTTACCACTCAGTTCAATCGTTTCTAAATAAGAAAATAACTTTAATGTTTGATATGCAGGTGATTACTGAAATACCATATGTGCTTGTTCAAACTTCATATTATACACTTATTGTGTATGCCATGGTGGGATTTCAATGGGTAGCCACAAAATTCTTCTGGTTCTTCTTTGTCTCCTTCTTCTCCTTCCTATACTTCACATATTATGGCATGATGACCGCTTCCATGACACCAAACCACCAAGTAGCATCCATTTTTGCAGCAGCATTCTATTCTATCTTCAATCTTTTCTCAGGCTTCTTTATCCCAGCACCTGTAAGCACTAAGTACTATTTCTCCTTTCAAAAATAACTTTTTAGGAATAAGCTAAATTATTCATTTTGACATTATTTCATTGATTTTTGAACTTTCAGAAAATTCCAAAGTGGTGGGTTTGGTATTATTGGATTTGCCCAGTAGCATGGACGTTGTATGGATTGATTGTGTCGCAATATGGTGATATGGAGGCCACCATTAAAGTGCCTGGGATGGTAACTGACCCCACTATCAGTTGGTATATTGAAAACCATTTTGGGTATGATCCCAATTTCATGGGGCCTATTGCTGGAGTTTTGGTTGGCTTCGCAGCCTTCTTTGCATTCATGTTTGCCTATTGCATAAAGACTCTAAACTTCCAGATCAGATAGAAGAAAATTATGAAAGAAATTCTTGTTATAGCAGTTTCTACTAATCAAAATGATTCCTATATATATTTGTTAAGGATTTGTATTTGGTGGTCTACAAATGTTGTTTGTGAGGCTTGATGGAATTCAAGCCAAGGTGGAGATTTGTAGAATATGGCTTGAATTAGGAGTTCTGACTCCTTGTTGGATTTGGATAAGAAAGGAATTTTATTCCTTTTGAGTTACTATTGTTTGAAGTTATTAAGCTCTATTAGAAGTCTTGTCTACTACTTGATTTGAAATTCCATTTGGAATAGGAGTGATTCTCCTTTTGTATGTGGAAAAGAAGTCTAGTCCTTCTCGGTTTTGAATATACTAGCCAACTCAAATCTCCTATATAAGCATAGTGCTGCTATGGAAAATTAGAGAGAAAGAGTAGAGAGTGTGTGTGAGAAAAAGGTTCTCTCTTCTTTTGGTTATTTGATATTTGTGGGTTGCAATTTGGAATAGTGAGAGAAGTTTGTTACCGCTTGGTTTTGGTTCTGCGGTATAGTGATTTGCTCTCTCTTGGTGCGTTGTAACTTTTGGATTTGCTTTGTGGCTCTCTCTTTGATTTGTGCACAATTGGTATTCGGTATTTAGTATTCATATTTAGTATTTGTGAACTTTTGGTTCTGAAAACTCACTTAGTGTGTAAAACAATTGTGAATGTTTAGACCCCCAAAAACAAATTTTCCAATACAAACTTATATTCAAACAATATATATGCAAAATATTAAATATACACAATAGCCAAATTAGCAAACTACTCTAAGCCATTAATTAACTACAACCAACAGAAATTAAAAACTAAGAGTAAGGGAAAAAGATATGCAAATACAAGATAACATCGGCACATGTTATCGAAAAGGAAACTAAAGAACTCGGCGAAAAACCTCACTATCGCCCTCCAAGCGACAAATAATCTACTAAAAAATCAGTTGGGATACATGAATAGCAATAGACCCTCTAAGCATAATCTACCCAATGCACCTAAGCCCTTTAAATTTCTTGCTCCAACAAGGTTACGCCAAACCATATCTTCTCTAACTTTCCAAATCCCGTAGTTAGCCCATTGCATCAACCAATATGTATTGGTTCTCTCTTGAACTGCTTCCCAAACATCAAGAACCTTCTCACTACTCTGAATTTGGTGAGGTAAGGATTTGATTTATAATCCTCTCATGGGTATGACAATAGAGAACTGCTTCCCAAACATCAAGAACCTTCTCACTACTCTGAATTTGGTGAGGTAAGGATTTGATTTATAATCCTCTCATAGGTATGACAATAGAGAGGGTGAGAGTAGAGGAATTTAGAGAATCAAGTGTGTAAGATTGGGAATAAATCGATCTTATTTTTCTCTAGGATTTCTCTCTCAAAATTCTCTCTAGAAGATCTCTCTCTCACTCATATATTTCGTGGGTATAAGGGTATTTATAGTAGGTTATGAGATGGAATGTGAAAAGTCATTTTTCAGCAAAATAGGGTGTACTGGCGAGTCACTTCGCGACTGGGATGAGTAACAAGTTTCAATCACTAGTTATCAGACCAAGCCAGACTGTACTTTTTGTCCTATAGTGATCCAGCTCTCCTGACTCTTCAACTTCTTGCATGCCTCCCATTTGTGCTTCATTTTGGCAAGGCACCACTTGCGAGTCACCTTCTTGTTGCACACTCTTTATCAAATCTTTACACTCTCTCATGCACAACTCTTACATTATTCCCACCTAAATATAGGGTTTCTAAATGCTAAATTACGAGCAAATTTGGTACGGAATAAACCCAACACATTGTTGAATAAATTCAACTTTGTAGGTTCTTTGGTTTGTATTTGGTTCTTTGGTTTTGTATTTGTGAGAGAGAGCTATATGGGTGTATTTGAGATTTGGATTTTTGAAAGTGTCTCTACACCAATTTGTATTATTCTAAATTTGATATAGTGAAATTTGTTCGTCATCGCCCTTGGATGTAGACAATTGCTGAACCACGTAAATTCTTGGTGTTTTGTGTTTATTTTCTTTTGGATTAATTTTCTTTGTTTCTATTGTTAGTTTGGAGATATTTCACAAGTGTAAAATATTTTCCCAATCAATCTTGGTAATTTGAGCTTTCGCTATTTTACAACAATATATATATGTAATAGAAGCCATCCTTGACTGAAAATTATGATAGTTGTATAAGGCTTCAATTTATTTTTGTAGGAAACTTGAGACGTCTTTTTTAATAATAAGTTCAGTTTAGTTAGAGAAATCTGAATGCAGGATGCCTTTTTTAGTAAGTTCATTACTATTCCTCTTCAAAAAAAAAAGTTCATTACTATTCAGTTAGTGTTATTTTATCAATTCTTACCCCACCCCCCCCCCCCACCCCACCCCAAAAAAAATTTTTTTTGTTCTGTTTCAACCTTGTATTAGTCAATAATTATGCTATAACAACTCTACATATTTCCAATAGACTTACACCTAAAGATCTCAAGAATTTAAGACTGAAAGTATTACCACAATATCACTAATATAAAATGGCAACAATGATTCAGTTCCATAATCCTCAATCCATTGGTGCCAGCTACACAGGTTTTTTACTTTTCCACATTTACTTACACAACTCAAAGTTCCTGAAAATGCCAAAAAAATAAATAAATAAAAACCCATTTTCACACTGTTGAGACTTCAAAAAATATCTCCTTCATTGTGCCAAAATTTTTGGCTTGGTAACTTCCATGTGCTGTAACAAATTTATACAATCAATATCTATTCTAATACTTCTAATACTAGCAGTAGGTGAGGGAAAATGAGGTCCTATAGTTAAGCCTATTTTGATACGTAGGAAACGTACCCACATAAACTTTTGCCACGAAGACAATTTTAAGTCACAAAAGCTCGATTGTTACACCATTTGAGAATTTTTTTTAAATCAAACATGTTAAAAAACCAACCTAAAACGTCACACTCCAAAGAAAATTATAAAATCATTCATTGTAACCATACAGTCAAAACAGAACAAAAACCTTAAAACTCTTTCTCATATATGCACTTAACTGTAATCTTCAGTTTCCAAATTTTCTTCAGTCTGTAACATTCCTTTGCTGCAACAACATATACCCAATCAATCTCAAAGGTTGTGATTTCCTTTCTTCTTCAAATCAAGGTATTTTTTGTATTTTTAATTCCTTTCATTCCTGTCCTTTTCTACAATAAACCTTCTCACAAAATGTTTGCCTCCTACAACAAACCTTCTCAATTTTATACATTTGCTTTTTTAAAATTTTTATCCATTATAGAAATAACAAAAAGATTGATTTTAGTCTTGGTTTTTCATGGTATAGAACCGGACTCTAAAGGAAATCTCTCTCAAATTTAATAAATAGATTGTTTCACTCCAATATTTATCGTTTGATTCAATGGGAGAACAACTCCAGGACTCTACCATTGACTGATTGGTTAATTATATTTATCGTTTGATGAATTTATAATTTGCTTTTGTTTGTTCTGGGGTTAGAAACAATTAAATAGGAAAGTTGATTGAAATCACTAGCAAATACTTACCTTGCGCACAATATGACTTAGTTTTGGTTGATTTGTAGTTTAGATTTGTTTTGATTAATGTGTTTGGAATCCATTAATATATAAGCTATTAACTATATATTAATGGTTACAACCTTACTCAATATCTTTTTATCGGAAGTAAATTTTGACAAATCTATCATTGGATTACATCTTCTTCTTATATCTTTCGTGCTTGCAAAAATTTTAGAAAATTAAAGATCAATAACTATGTCATCAATAAGTTGTTTAAATTGCAATTTTTTGTAATTTAAAATTATACATAAAATATAATATTAAAGATCATATAGTAAATAATATCCGTTGTCACAAAATTTGACATATGTATTAAAAGTGTAAAGAACATGCAATTCAATAGTTACATTTTTAAAATATGTAGTAATGTTAAAGATATTGAGTAAGGTTTTTTTTGAAAAAAAGATATTGAGTAAGGTTGTAAACTTAAATTACAACTAATTTCATAGTTAAACTTTGCCTTTTTTTTAATAGTTCATGGGTATATATATTAATATGGGCATGTTGTTCCTTTGGGAAAGGTTACCATGTAAATTTTTGAGGAATTCTCTTTTTTTTTAGCATTGATAAGTATGCATCAAGGAACAAAGTGATAAGCAAATTAGAGGCATGCACAAGCACTAACTACCTACGTGATTAGCTGTTTTCGGTTGTCAAAATCTCCATATGAAGAGCTGGAAGGAATTACATGAAGTTCTAGTGGGGTCACCGAGGAGAAAGGGACAGCAAGGCTTGTGTAGAAAATAATGTTAGAGATCAGGAATTTACAAGCTTTCGTTATGGAAATACTAGCATATAACTAATGCAAACGCATGCATGCATTTAAAATTAAACATAATTTTTATTATAAAAATATAAATAATTAGTCAGATTATTTTTAAAAAAAAAATAGCACACATACATATGTATAGATACATTTAAAAGTAAACACAATTTTTATCATAAAAATATAAATAATTAGTCAAATTATTTTTTTAAAAGTAGATGTAATTAATCACATATTAAATTTTTTACCTAAATTTAATACTATTTATAATCATTTTTTTTCTAATTTTTAATAAGATAGAACGTGTGATGATATTTGTTGTGTGGTGATTTTTATTGAGTATATGTGATTGGTTTTTTTTTTTTATTTATAGTTCATTAATATTAAATTCTTAGTATTTTGCATGCACTCATTAACTTACTTTGAACAAAGATTAAAAAACTTAAGTAGATAATTATAGTATGGTCCCACATAAATTTAGACACAACACAAAATTGGATTCTAATTTTACTTTTTAATTTCAAATTCTAATTGAACTTTTTCTAAGTTTTACCTATTAATATATATATATATATATATAGATGGGCAAAACAAGGTCGATGCATGCAGTGCGCCTATCTTAATTATAATATATACCTCGTCCATTGTCTCTAAGGTTTATAAAGCTAAATATTTCCCAAATTGTGAACTCTATTGTAAGTGAAGTTAGGATATATATATATAGCCCCTTATTATCTTATATAATATAGCTCAACAATTCCTAAGCAAAGACCAATGGAGTTCGATCATCACCTCGCACCAATATGGAGAAGGCTAGCTATGGCAACTTGAACATACCAAGAAATTCCAAATTTTCATGTACGTGAAAGGTGTGCAGAGATATATACTATCCCAACCATGAAAAACTTGCTTTGTAGCTGTAGGGGTCCATATGTGAAGGCCACGACAAGTACGAAGCAAATAACAATTAAACCATATATGATTAGTCTAACATATAGAGTTGGCAAGGGATATATATATATATATATATATTGAATTGAAATGAAGCATACAGAGTACTAGGTATATATATATATACAAGAGCAAAACCAACGTGATCTAATATAAATGATTATTTACGTCATTACGTGCATGATATAAAATGCATTAGTAGTGCATGCATGGAATAATGCAAGTTTATAAAGAAAAAAGTCGGAAGCTAAGCTACAGTCGTTTACCCTCACTAGGACTTAAGCTACCTGTCGTTCTTATATTTCTATCATTAACATTAGCTATAACACGTGTTGTGAACGTGATTAACTAATACACCTATCTTTCTGTGATTTGGAACTAATTCTAGAACCGTTAGTTAGTTTTTCTGTTTTGATTTCCCGCCAAATCGTATAACGGTATAGAACTGAAAAGGCCTATGTTCTCATTATATTAATAACTATTAATTAATTCAATGAATTAGAGAGTTTCAATCCCAATTTTCTCTCTATTTTGTTAGATGCTTAATGCCTTTAAGCCTCTATCGAATGACATGCATACTGGTAGCACGAGAGAACAAAGCCATATGGAAGCTAGCCACCCCTTCAAGACACATTTAAGATCAATGTTGTATGAGTAGTCTTTAGTCTTTACACGTGCAGAGTCGATAGAGGTTACTGCACACTCATTATTGCATATTTTGTATGCATTTCTTTTTGAAATCATGTTTTGAAAATACAATTTCAATTCATGCAGTATAGTATGCATACAATGAGTGTGTAATAATCATTACACATTTCAAAATGTGGTAGTATAGAGAGGCTAAAGCTATTATACAATGGAATTATGTATGCATTCTTTTTTAAAATCATGTTTTGAAAATACGATTCTAGTTCATGTGATAATATGTGTACAATGTGTGTAATAAAGAGTGTATAATAATTATTACACATTTCAAAATGTGATGGTATAAAGAGGCCAAAGCTGGCTTCAAAAAAAAAAAAAGGCCAAAGCTATTATACAATGGATTGGAGGGTGATGCCAAAGCTATATCATACAAGCGATAGCCTTTGACCATGAATAATTACAACACCATGTAATCTAAATTATACCATTTAATAGCAAATTCTTGCTATAAAAAATTCATCATATTTGTCATGATTATTGAGAAAGGATTTTGGTGCGATTACGTTGCATACTTTACAATAAATGAAAAGAAAGGTTCAATATTTCATTCACCATCAACTGTCACACCATTAATATCTGTAGATAAAATTTGTAATGGACTCTGTCCATTTAAAATTTGGAGTTTTTTTTTTAATAGGTAATTTGTCATGTCCATTTGATTTAGTAATGGATACATATGGTAATAAACACAAACTCTCAAGTTTGAAAATCAAACAATTGAATATGTTTTACAAGTGTAAATTTGTATTGATGAATTTGTAAGTACAATTCTCTATATTTAAATTCTAATACAATGGAATAATCTTCTGGTTCAATCTCCTTAGTCTTCATTCAAGTTTTGCATCGATGTAGTCTTGACTCGAACTCAACATGTCCTCCACTTAGATTGGGAAGTGGATTGAAAGGTCTTTGGAAAGAAATTGCAATGAATCTCTGGCTGTATGTTTGTTAGATATTTCTCATTCATCGTGTGTTCTTCAAATGTTCTTGATCTTCGAAGATTTGTGGTGGAAGTTCTTCGAGACTTCAAAGCTTGAATCCGTTAAAGTTTCGATGGATCAAAGTCTTTGAAGTTTTTGGAGACTTTGAAGCTTGATTCCAATAAAAATTTGAAACTTGGAAGAATGATTTGTATGAATGTTCTTCGAATGTTCTTTGTCTTTGAAGATTTGTAGTGGAAGTTCCTTGGGGTTTTAAAGGCTTGGATTCGTAGAGCTTCACTAATTTTAGTTTCTTGGCTTTTATGGAGGTTTTTGAGCTTGATTTTAACGAACTTTTAGATCTAGAAGGCTAATTTGAATGAATTTTCTTTGAATTTTATTCGTCTTCAAACGTGAAGTTCTTGAAGGTTTTGGAGCTTGATTCCGACAGAGTTTCAAGACCTCTGAATGTTTCTAAATACCCCTCTACAAGACTGAGAAGGGTCTGTATTTATAAGAGTCTTAAAGAGATTTGGAGGCACGTGATTGGCTCACATTAGTGACAAGTGTCATGATTTGAATGGAAGGACTTTATATCTTGTTCTCCAAGGGACACATGGCATTATATGATTAGTCATAGTATTCTAATTTAAAATAACACATGGCAGTATTTAATTTGACTGCTCATGTCATTTTAAATTAAATATCAACACATGTCGATGTGTGATTGGCCCTTGAGTATTCTTTACAATTTTTATTTAGAAACACTTTGAATATTTCTATTGGTCTCTAAATAATGTCAATAGGACCCACTAAACAGCATGTGGCGCTTTGTGATTGGTTGCAAAATTCCCGCTTTTATACGCATATATATATATAATAACTGAAATAACAAGGCATAAACAATTAACCATGCTATACCCATAACCATTTTTATTTAATTTTGAAATAATTTAATCCTAAAAAGTCAATTTTCACTAGCTTAAGGAAATATAGTCATTTGATAAAGAGCTTACCTTTTTGCAAAGAATGTTAAATTTTACACTTAACCTTCTACTACTAACTATGAGATAGTGGACATGGAAGGCCATGCATGAGTTCCTACTAACTTCTTTATATAGGATAGTTGTTACTTGTTACACACACCCTTGTACACAGCCATGTCGATGTGTGATTGGCCCTTGAGTATTCTTTACAATTTTTATTTAGAAACACTTTGAATATTTCTATTGGTCTCTAAATAATGTCAATAGGACCCACTAAACAGCATGTGGCGCTTTGTGATTGGTTGCAAAATTTCTGCTTTTATACGCATATATATATAATAACTGAAATAACAAGGCATAAACAATTAACCATGCTATACCCATAACCATTTTTATTTAATTTTGAAATAATTTAATCCTAAAAAGTCAATTTTCACTAGCTTAAGGAAATATAGTCATTTGATAAAGAGCTTACCTTTTTGCAAAGAATGTTAAATTTTACACTTAACCTTCTACTACTAACTATGAGATAGTGGACATGGAAGGCCATGCATGAGTTCCTACTAACTTCTTTATATAGGATAGTTGTTACTTGTTACACACACCCTTGTACACAGCCGTACACATACAAAATATGCATTAGAATTGTGACTTAGGCTGCATTTGTTTCACCTAAAAATGATTTTAAGAAATCATTTTACACCAGCCTGTATGTTTGGTAGCTACAAAAAATTGGGTCAAACAGAAATTGAATTCCCCATTGACTGTAAAATAAGCTCATCACCCGTAAAACCAATTCAGCTTTTATTTTACCTTTAAATGATTTCCAAACTTGGAAAATAGAAGAGAGAGAGAAAGAGCAAGAAGAGATCACGCCACCTAAAGCACCACCGCCCCCAACCCCAAATCGCACGGGTCTCGTCGCACCCCAACACCGACGAAATCGCACCACCTAAAGCATCGCCGAGATCGCACCCCAACACTTGCAAGATCGTGCCGCCTGAAGCACCACCGAGATCACGCCACCTGAAACACCACTGAGATCGCACCCCAGCACCAGCAAGATCGCACCCATGACCCACCCATGCCCGATCTCTCTCTTTCTCGATCTACCTCTCCCTTTCCCTCAATTGTCGATAACTCTCTCTTCCTCCCTCTCTCCGTTTGACTGAGTTTTTGAGTTTAACAAATGTTTTGTTTTGATTTTTGTTTGGTTTTGTTTTGATTTTTGTTTGTTTGTTTTAAGTTTATATATTGAAATTTTCTATTATGAAATTTGTTTCGAAACTGGGAAAATAGCTTAGAAAATGTGAAACATTTGTAGGAAAATAGCATTGTCAGAATGTTACCAAATACCAAAAAACGTTTTCTGGATTATTTTCCATTGTAGAACCAAACACCCAGATTTTATTTTTCTTATGGGAATTCATTTACCCCTGCATTCATTTTACACTCGGAATTCGATTTACATTGAACCAAACGTAGCCTTAAAGTCACAATTTTCAACTTGGAAATAGTGACTTAAAATCACAATTTCATTAATGCACATTTTACTTATGCATACAATTGTGTACAAATGTATGTAATAAACACCATTCTTTCTAAAATTTAGCATGTGATCGGTGGATGTGTTGTGAACAAATTTTCCTTCCCATTGTCAAATATTATAACAAACTTGATACATGTGGATTTAGTTACAATAATAATCATATGATGTGAAATTCAACCATTAGATTTGGGTGGCCTCTTGTAACATATAGCCAGTTAGGACAAAAGTACTCCACGCAAGAGCCACATGGCACTCGAGTCATGTCATCCCCCCGTACCATGTTATGTCATCATCATACATCTTATATATGCATCAAACTCCTACATCATACTAACCTGCAGTAACCCATCCAATTAAAAAAATGAAAGGGAAAAAAAATAGAATTATAGAGACTATGCATCAAATAGATGAGGGATGGCATGGCACAGTCATGAAAGCATTTTTTTTTTTTTTTTTTTTTTAACAATGAATTCATATCATACTAGCCCGAAGCCCATTCAATTAAAATTTTGAAAGCTAGAAAAAAAAATAGAATTGCAAAGATTATGCATAAAATAGATTATTCGACATTAGACCAGTCATGAAGAAATAAAAACCCTATGGACAGCCTAAAATGTGCCCATAACCACCCAAAAAAATAATAAAAAGGCCAATCAAATTTCACCATACGTTATTCTTCTAAAAAAAATTCACCAGTAATAAAATTATCTAATGGGTAGAATTTTAATGATAATGCTAGAGATATTATAATTTTACTACGTAATCTTCATAAATTACTGTGACAAATGACTGTGATTAGATTAGTAGAATTTTTTTTTTTTTTTTTTTTAGGAATTATTTGATTAGTAGATCCGAATACATCTTAATGAAGTATTATTCTAGAAGCAAAATTGCATTATAAATACATAATTTATGTATATATTATGTATATTATAATATACATAATATATGTTTTTGTGCGTATCACTATCTTTGCATGTCCCGCTGCCTCACTTTTACACGCTCATAATGCTCTCGGAACTCCTGCTTCAAATAAGTCTCACTTCCACTTCAATACACACACACACACACACACACACACACACATATATATATATATTCGTTTGCATTGCACAATAGTCACATCAAAAGTAGAATTTCCTCTCTCTCTCTCTCTCTCTCTCTCTCTGTGAAAGTTCAATAAGAGTGTTAGATATTTAAAGAAAGGTTTTTAGGGACTTGTGAGTTGTGAGGGCATTGAAGAGATATAGAACAAAATGAGCGAGATAGTGAACTGCAGAACCTTTTTGCAAGTCCTTCAAGATCATCAAGAAGAGAAGATGAGGAGGCTTTAGCATGGGCTACCGTCATACAAAACCTTCCCACCTACGATCGCTTGAGAACTAGTATATTGCAATATGCTGTGGAGGGTCATCAGAATGAAAATGTCATATAGATTGAATGAAAAAAAAAAAAAAAAAATGTTGACAACAATGACATGAACGTTAGCAATAATTAAAATAAATAAATAAGTAAGTAAACGTGAATGATGCTAATAAGGAATAGGATAGATTTTTTTTTAAGTTATAATCAGTTTAGAATTTTAAAGTTATCTAACGAAGAAGAAGTAAAACTCAATGTAACTTTTTTTTAAAGTTATCTAAAGATGATTTATTTACAATTTTTTTTAAAACAATCTCATGCACCTAATTTGAAATTTTTTAGATAAAAATGTGTCATCTATATCAATTAACGTAGGTCTAGGCCTCATGTGTATCAATTAGTTAGAACTTTACATAAACGTTAATCATAATTCTATATTAAATTTTAGTGTTTATCCAAAGAATAAAAAGTAAAGGAAGAGATTGGATAAAGAGTTTGAATTGTAATCAAATTAAAGTTTTTAATCAACTTAGAAATTATAGGATAAAAAGATAACAACAAAAAGAATTTATATTTATTAGCTAGATTGATATTAGATTTTTTTTTTTTACGTTAAAATTAATACCAAAAAAAAAAATACTTACGTGATCATGTATATATTATGTATATTATAAATTTATAATATACATAATAATATATGTTTTTGTGCGTATCACTATCTTTGCATGTCCCGCCGCCTCACTCTTACACGCTCATAATGCTCTCGGAACTCCTGCTTCAAATGAGTCTCACTTCCACTTCAACACACACACACACACACACACACACATACACACACACACATATATATATATATAATTCGTTTGCATGGCACATATTCACATCAAAAGTAGAATTTCCTCTCTCTCTCTCTCTCTCTCTCTCTCTCTCACTAGTGAGGGCATTGAAGAGATATAGAACAAAATGAGCGAGATAGTGAACGCGGATGTGCAGAACCCTTTTCCAAGTCCTTCAAGATCATCAAGAAGAGAAGATGAGGAGGCGGCTTTAGCATGGGCTACCATCATACAAAACCTTCCCACCTACGATCGCTTGAGAACTAGTATATTGCAATATGCTGTGGAGGGTGATCAGAACGATGAGGCCAAGATAGTGAACAAAGTGGTGGATGTTCGAAATCTTGATGCCAATGACAGAGAAGAGTTCATTCAGAGGAATTTCAAGGTTCCCGAGGAAGATAATGAGAAATTCTTAAAGAAACTAAGAGCTCGTATTGATGAGTAAGTTTGAGTCAACAATATTTTGCTTTTTTTTTCCTTGTATCTGCATGTTCTTGTTGCTGTCTTGTTCTTGCTGATTGTGAAATTTGTTGTCCATGAATTCATTATCAAATCTTCTGATGCAGAGTTGGGATCCGACTACCAACAGTAGAAGTTAGATTCAACCATCTACATATAGAAGCCGATTGCTATATCGGCACCAGGGCTCTTCCAACTCTCTTGAACACGGCAAGAAACATCGCAGAATCGGCTCTTGGGTTGTGTGGAATCAGATTGGCTGAGAAAAGAAAGCTCACAATACTTAAAGATGTGTATGGGATCATAAAACCATCAAGGTACGTAATATAATGTAACAAAATCTACATCAAGAATGGTTTCAAGATTGATTCTTTATAGTGGTATGGTGTAAAGATGTGAAAAAAAAAAATATATATATATATATATGTATATGTATGATGTATCAAGCTCCTGACACAATTCCAATGAACATTTTCATGCTGTTTTAAAAGCATTAACTTTTTTTGTAAAATTTCTTGATTTATTTTTTTGTTGCAGGATGACCCTCTTGTTAGGCCCTCCTTCATCTGGAAAGACTACCCTTTTGTTGGCACTAGCAGGAAAGTTAGACTCAAACTTGAAAGTAAGTTATCAGAACCTTAATTTGTTTTAGATCACTTCAATTTTATTATCCAGTTGGTCAAGCCCTTAATTTTATGCTACTGCTTTGATCAATCAATTAAACCTAGCTATTAACAATAGTGATGAATGTAAACATCATTTTTTTGTGGATTAGGTACAAGGACAAGTCACTTACAATGGTCATAGGCTTGATGAGTTTGTGCCAAGGAAGACATCTGCCTACATTAGCCAATATGATGTTCACTTGGGTGATCTTACTGTTAAAGAAACCTTAGATTATTCAGCAAGGTTCCAAGGAGTTGGGAACAGATACGGTAATCAAATTGACTTATATTGTAATTACCTTTAATAATAAAAAAATTTATTTCAAAACTAATCCATGTTATACTAATTTAGATCTACTAACTGAGCTTTCATGGAGGCAGAAGAATGAGGGAATTTAATTTCTGGGTTTATTTTATTTGTTGGTGTCCAGGCAGTTGCAATGGGGGGAGCTGAAAGCAGTCTAATTACTGATTACACTCTCAAGGTAAGTATGAGGGTTAATATTTGAGATTGTAGACTTCCTTCTATTATAATTGTCAAGTTTTGGTTTCACCAAAACAGTGAACTTTGAAAATTCTCAATAAATTATATATGCATTTGTATTCACTTTGAAAACTACCTTCTTAAATGAGCACGTCTATGGGTATTTATAGTTGATCATCTTTTGAGTTGTTGCATATCTTAACTAAAGCAATGTAAATTGTTGTATGGAACAGCTCTTGGGGCTTGAAATATGTAAGGACACACTAGTTGGAGATGAGATGAAAAGGGGAATTTCTGGTGGACAAAGGAAGCGAGTAACAACAGGTTAATTTTCCTTATCTGACATTGGACATGAAGTTATTTTCCACTTTCATTTTTTTTAATATTTCAAGAAAATGTTGATCTGAACAAATTTTAACCATGCATAATCAAATTTGATTCTAAATCATGTGATTTACAAAACCCATAACAAATCCTATATGATATTTTATTTATTTAGCACTGAACAGCATATATTGTTGTTAAACAAAAGCAAGATCTTCAAAATAATATATATGCTGTTGTGAAACCTGTTACTTACATGATTAAATGGTTAATATGTCCAAAAATTGAAATTGGAGTCCTTAATTGCCTTGATGTTGGTTAATGCCCAGGGGAGATAGTTGTTGGACCAACAAGAACACTTTTCATGGATGAGATATCAACTGGCCTAGACAGCTCCACTACATTTCAAATTGTGAAATGCATGCAGCAGATTGCGCACCTTACTGAGACCACCTTCTTGATGTCCCTCCTGCAACCTGATCCTGAGACATTCGATCTCTTTGACGACATTATTCTCCTATCAGAGGGTCAGATCATTTATCAGGGACCGAGAGAGCATGTACTGGAATTCTTTGAGAGCTGTGGGTTCGAGTGCCCTGAAAGAAAGGGCACTGCTGATTTTTTGCAAGAGGTAACTACACAGACGCAATATATGGCAACATGAAAAATTCACTTGGCTGCGTTAAACATTTAACTAGAAGTGATAATTATAACCAAATATCTCTGTACTATGAAGTGGAACTCACTGTTTGGTCAATAGGCTTATTTTGAATCATTTCTACCAATACCTACCATAATCATTTACTGTTTGCAACTTGGCTACATTGCTGCACCATGTAGTAGCTACAGAGTAATTAGGAAGGCAAACAATATAATTGTCTAAGCTTAATGATTCTCTTGGCATCGACTTGAAATCAGTGTCCCTATGATAATTGCTAATAGATAATGAATATGCCACATATTTGTGTAAAAAAGCTAAAATCCGTTCAATCTAATGCTTTAATATGCTGTGCATTTTTGTTGCAGGTTACATCAAAGAAGGATCAAGAGCAATACTGGGCAGATAGGAACAGCCCATACAATTACATATCTGTTACTGAATTTGCAAGCCAGTTTAAGGCTTTCCACGTTGGTGCACAGCTTCAGAATACACTTTTGATCTCGAATGACAAGTTAGAAAGCCATGGAGCAGCTCTTGCTTTCTCAAAATACTCGATCCCAAAAATGCAGCTCCTCAAAGCCTCTATTGATAGGGAGTGGCTCTTGATCAAGAGGACTGCACCTGTTTATGTCTTCAAGACTGTTCAAATTATAGTTGTCGCAGTCATTGCATCAACTGTGTTCTTGAGGACTACACTGGATAAAACATATGATGATGGGTCCCTATATGTTGCTGCAATTATATTTGCCATGATTGTCAACATGTTCAATGGTTTTGCTGAGCTCTCTTTAGCTATTATGAGGCTTCCAGTGTTTTACAAGCAAAGGGATCTCTTATTTTACCCTGCATGGGCTTTCACCATCCCAAATTTCTTGATTCATGTTCCCATGTCAGTTTTAGAGTCTATAGCTTGGACAGTCGTGACATATTATACAATTGGATACGCACCAGAAGCTAGCAGGTAAGCTGAACTACACCAGAATATCATGATATGTGCTTAAAATACTTTAGCATAAATGACAATTATGTCGGTGGGAAAATTGTTTGATATGTACCTTTTCTTTTTCTCCAGGTTCTTCAAGCAACTACTGGTAGTTTTTCTGATCCAACAAATGGCTGCTGGGCTATTTAGGCTCATGGCTGGGTTGTGTAGGACTATGATCATTGCTCATACAGGGGGAGCACTTTCTCTGCTACTCTTGTTCCTGCTTGGAGGTTTCATCCTTCCAAAAGGTTTGTCTTTTCTCAGCTATTTCATGATGATAAACTGTAGGTTGAGCCTTTTGACATAGATTGGAGCATTCATTTTTTTAATGTAATTATGCTTTACTAAAGATTGCATTTTTACAGTCTGGTTTAAAATACAAATTGTTGAGTGGAAAAGCAAATCTACTAGCTTAGCTGAAACAAGTGTACATGCTGGTTTAATGAATTAACATAATGCTGCAATGAATGCAACAGGGCGTATTCCTGTATGGTGGTCATGGGGCCACTGGGTTTCACCTCTATCGTATGGTTTCAATGCCTTAACTGTCAATGAGATGCTTTCTCCTAGGTGGATGGACAAACTGGTATGTCATTCAAACAATTATCACAAAATATTCCTTGTTAAATAAGTTGCATGGTAAAAGGGCACTAAAGTGCAATTGTGAAAATAACAAAGGAAAAATAGTATATGACCATACATATGGATTTTATTTCAAGATTCAGAAGACAAAATACAACTTCAGCACATCGCTTTTAAATCACAAAACTGAAAGAAAACTTACTGATTAAATTGTTGCCATTTCATTGCAGGCTTCAAACAATATTACAAAGTTGGGTGTGGCAGTGTTGAACAACTTTGATGTTCCCCACCACAATTACTGGTATTGGATTGGGGTAACAGCTCTCTTGGCTTTCACCATCCTTTTCAACATCTTATTTACCTTCTCACTCATGTACCTGAATCGTAAGTTTAAGAACCTTTTAAGACTTAACTTTATCCTCTTAATTTCATTCTAGGTAGAATATGTATGCCTCTTTGCTCATAGTTTAACTTAACATGTTCAAATTTCATGTTGATAGCTCTCGGAAAGCCACAACCAATTATTTCTGAAGAACTAGGAAGTGAGCAATCCAGCATGGGAGAAACAAAGGGAAAACCAAAACTGCAATCTAATAGGTCCATCAATGAAAACCAGATGAGTAAGAACTTTAACCTTGCTCCCAATTTCAATCAACGCCATGAGTTTCTGACATATAATTAAAATCTTCAGGAGAAATGCAATGCCTTGAAACAAGTGGTGAGTCCAATACCAAGGAACCTAGCAGTATGGCTGCAGATGAGGTTGCTTCAAAGAGAGGAATGATTCTTCCTTTTACACCTCTAACCATGTCCTTTGACAGTGTAAACTACTATGTGGACATGCCCTCAGTAAGAATATATTCTTCTTGTTCTATATCTCATTAGTATTCTCAAGTTTAACTTGTAAATTCTCTATAAGGTGTTATTTTTATTCTAGTATGTATTAGGACATCACTTACAGTATCTAATTTAAGTATTTAACTACCTGAATGACTCTTAATGTACAGGAAATGAGGGATCAAGGTGTGAAAGGGGATAGGCTACAGTTGCTTCAGGAAGTGACTGGAGCATTTAGACCTGGAGTCCTGACTGCTTTGATGGGAGTCAGTGGGGCTGGAAAGACAACATTGATGGATGTTCTTGCAGGGCGAAAAACAGGGGGCTACATTGAAGGTGATATAAGAATTTCTGGGTTTCCCAAGAAGCAGGAAACATTTGCAAGAATTTCTGGTTACTGTGAGCAGACAGACATTCACTCCCCTCAAGTCACAGTGAAAGAGTCCTTGATCTACTCAGCTTTCCTCCGACTCCCTAAAGAAGTCAACGATAAAGAAAAAATGGTAAGAATCAAGATTATGTCAATAGCACGTCAAATGTATAGTTTGAATTTAACTACTATAGCTAAAAATTTTCATTTGCGGGTTCTTTCCAGGCTTTTGTGGATGAAGTGATAGAACTAGTAGAACTCGATGGTCTCAAAAATAATATTGTAGGGCTTCCGGAAATCACTGGTTTATCCACAGAACAAAGGAAGAGGTTGACAATAGCAGTGGAGCTTGTTGCTAATCCTTCAATCATATTTATGGATGAACCAACTTCAGGGCTTGATGCAAGGGCAGCAGCCATTGTTATGAGGACTGTGAGGAATACAGTGGACACCGGAAGAACAGTAGTCTGCACAATTCATCAGCCTAGCATTGATATCTTTGAATCCTTTGATGAGCTGCTATTGATGAAGAGAGGAGGACAAGTCATCTACTCTGGAAAGTTGGGTCAGAATTCTTGCAAAGTTGTTGAATACTTTGAGGTATTTTATAAAATTCTTCTTCTTAATAGAAACATAAATTAAAATACATTCTAATTTCACCATTGATTTGTAATTGCAGGCAATTCCTGGAGTCAGTAAAATTAGAAATAAACAAAACCCAGCAACATGGATGCTAGAAGTGAGCTCAGTCGCATCTGAAGTCCGACTTGGAATTGATTTTGCTGAGCATTACAAATCATCATCCTTGTCTCAGTAAGTATTTTACATGTCACAAAAACAGTAACAATTTCTGGAATTGGTAAGTTTTGTGGGTTTTGGATCTAACATTATATGGCATGAACAGACAAACAAAGGCTCTAGTAAAAGAACTAAGTACTCCATTGGAGGGGTCATCAGATCTCCATTTTCCTACTCAGTACTCTCAGTCCACATGGGGCCAATTCAAATCCTGCCTTTGGAAGCACTGGTGGACTTATTGGAGAAGTCCTCATTATAACCTTGTTCGATACTTCTTCACATTAGCAGCTGCCCTTTTTCTTGGGACAATTTTCTGGCAGGCTGGCACCAAAAGGTTAGCATATACGCCCACTCGGATTCAGTGGAGATTCTGCTGAATAAAGCCCAGTAGTATCATATACTAGCTCACTATCTTATTTCTTGTGTTTTTTGTTTAGGGAGAACACAACTGATCTCACCATGATCATTGGAGCAATGTATGTTGCTGTCCTATTTGTTGGAATTAACAACTGTTCAACCGTGCAGCCAGTTGTAGCTGTTGAAAGAACAGTGTTTTATCGAGAAAGAGCTGCCGGAATGTACTCGGCTTTACCATATGCCATAGCACAGGTGACAAAAAAGCGTCTTCACTAAGAAATAAAGATCAATTGAAGTGTTACAAATTAAATATTATGAACTTGTCCCAGTCTATTAAACTCTGACATTGTTATGCAGGTGATTGTTGAAATACCGTACATATTTGTTCAGACTACATATTATTCTCTTGTAGTATACGCGATGGTGAGCTTTCAATGGACAGTAGCAAAGTTCTTCTGGTTCTTCTTCATCACCTTCTTCTCCTTCCTCTACTTTACATACTATGGAATGATGACGGTTTCAATCACACCAAATCATCAAACAGCTGCTATCTTTGCATCAGCATTCTATGCACTCTTCACTCTCTTCTCTGGCTTTTTCATCCCCAAACCGGTAATTTCATTTCCACTGCTTTGTATAACCTTTAAAATCAGCACTTCTCCTCACATACAATTACAATTTGAACTTTCAGAGAATCCCCAAGTGGTGGACATGGTATTACTATATCTGCCCAGTGGCATGGACAGTTTATGGACTAATTGTGACACAGTATGGTGACATAAATGCAACGATCAAAGTGCCAGGAATTGTGCCAGATCCAACCATCAAATGGTATGTGGAAAACCATTTTGGGTACGACCTGAACTTCATGGGGCCAACTGCTGCAATTTTAGTCACATTTGCTGCCTTTTTCGCCCTCATGTTTGCAGTCTGCATCAAGACAATGAACTTCCAAAACAGATAGCTGAAGAAGTGTATGAATTAGAATGTGACCACTTAGTAGCTATTTTTTGCCACTATAATTCTTGTAAATTTGTAAAGAATCTATGAGACCAGATGCAGGGGAAAGAACAAGCCAACAACGAATCATTTAAAAATTCTAACAAACTGGTTGCATCTTAGCTTTGTTTTTCTTTTAAGACGAACAAAGTTATGCTTGAATCCCTTGTTCCATACAGGCTTACTCTATACTACATTTATACTGCGCAGGTCCACACCGCTTATATATCACTGCAACACAGCCACCCACTTCATAGTTTTAAGAGATGATTTCTTTTTCTTTTTTCTTTTTTTCCTTTTCTTTTTTTGAAAACTACAAAAATATACAAATCAGTTTTATAACTTTTTTAGTCCTTATAATAATAGATTGACATAGTGGCTGTAGGTACTTAGAGAAAAGAGAAAGAATTGAAAAAAATTAGAAACAAATTCACCATCTCAACAGCAACAAGTAGCCATTGTGGCAAAGAATGTAATGCAAGAGCATAACCAAATGTTATTTCAATATTTCATTTTAGATTTTCAGTGGATAATTTCATATTGTAACGTAGTTATTTGTTTAGTCTGGATTGGTATCTGAGTTGGTTAGGATTAGTTGTTCATCATTATCCTTTGTTTAGGATTATCGGATTAGTATTTGAAATTATTTAAGATTATCAAATTAAGATTTGTTTAGGAGAGTTTGTCCTTATCTTTATGATTCCTGGAAGCTTGCATATAAAGATCCAGATGATTTCTTTTGTATTAACAGACTATGATTATTATTATTATTGAGATTATTTGCAAAGATTGCATTGTGTTTGTTTGGTGGTGAACCCAAATACCTTAGGTGGGAAGCCTAAGGTCTACGGTGGGAATAATCTAGGTGGGAAGCCTAGGTTGTCCTACATCAGAATGTCAACTTAGAAAGAGGAAGGGAGAATGTCATTCCTGCGTCTCATCAAAATTTAGACCACTTAAATTAATTCTCGCACATCATTACTAAACGAAGCCAATCTTAATTCACACTATAAATGTGAATTAAGAAAAGGGCAGTAATAATTAACTATTATCTTAGCTAGGTCCAGCCTTTGTAATTAAGAACATACTTGACATATGAGGTTCAAGACAAGGGCTGTCATATAACGGACCATAACATAAGGGCTGTCATGTGGAAGAGAAAGAAAAACAAAACAAACTGCATCAGCAGTTAAAGGCTTTACAACAAGATTGGAATTTGTGCTTGCAGTCTAACCCAAGAACCCAAAGCAGACATTCATCTTCAAAGGATATGACAAAAGCTCTTCAACTGCTTCACGTCTCACAAAAATATAAAGGGCAAGGCCATACAAGTCACAACCTAGACCCTCTAAATCACTTCATCAAACACCTTGTGTACAATACGTCAAAACAAATTCACAGTAGGTTGGTGTTACCCAGACATAAATGCCAACAATTACAGTCAAATTCACAACATAAAGATTAATATAATCCAAACTAGTCCATCCTCCATAAATAAAAAACAATTTTAAAAAAAAAAACAAAAAACAAAAACAAAAACAAAACAAAACAATCAAAATATCGGAGCACACAAAGAGTACTATGAAAATCTATTACCTTACCTGGATTCGAGAGTTGCAGACTAACACACTTACAAGAACATTTGGACAAGGAGTGGCTGAGATCATCACCAAAATAACCAAACCATAATGGATTAGAAGATTAAATCTATAAAAAAAATTTAAAAATAAAAATCTTTGGCAAAGTTAGCAAATCTCACCTTCAAACTGTCTTCGCAAAGTTAGAGAGAGAGGATTGAAGGGAGCAGTTCAGTGCAGTGGCGTTGCCGTATGCAAAGAAGCAGATCAAGAAGTTGAAAGTGGAGTAAAGGGACAAAATGGGTAGCAGGCAGAGGGTGCAACCAGTGGTGACAGTAGGAATGGGTTGCGACAGAGGGTGAGGGAGGGGGAGGATAATTGGTAAAGTGAGCAATCTTATGGATTTTTATGTCTAAATCTTGAGTTAATTCATGTTTTAATAACATAATTTTAACAATAAAAAGGCTATACCCTCCAAATATTTTCAAAACTGTGTCAATTTAACTCGTTAATTTTTAAAATATATTACTTAGCACTTATCAAAAAATATATATTACTTAGCAAACTTTTCCCTCTATTATGGGAAACATCTTGCATAACTGTAAAGGAAAAGACTCATGAAGCTGTTTTTTTTTCAAAGGTTTTTACAATAAACTGAGGTGAGAAACCTCATTTTACCAAGACAAATGGTTTAAGAACTACCAGGAAAAGGTACACAAAGAAAATTAAGAGAACAAAAATTAATAGCTCTAAAAACAAAACATAGCATTAACAAACAAAAGTCACTACAAATAATTAATTTACAAAGAAATGACAATAATCAAAGCAAATAGCCACTACAAAAAAAAAATTGCTTTTTTACTACCCTATCCAAATTATACAAGTTTACGGCAAATTTCCAAGCATGCACAAAAGCTAAGGCAAAGATAACACAGCTAAATATGGGGGAAGAAAAAGAGGAGGGGGGGGGGGGGGGAGAGAGAGAGAGAGAGAGAGAGAGAGAGAGAGATAGCTTCTTAAAAGATTACATTGAAAGATTTTCCAATTAAGTTGATCTGAATGAAAAGGATGCTAAGAAATTTAACACAGAAAAACACCAAGCAAGGCCATGTCAAAATACTTTTTACCATTAGAATCCTTGGATACTTAGCATCTGCATTTGAAATATTGCTCAAACCAATTAAAAGAGACTGTCTCCCTAATTAAAAATGTCAGTTTCAGTTTATATCTTTTACTCAAATATAAAAACTTACAAAGCAATGTCGGTTCCAACCCAACTGTATCCAGTATTTTTGGATATTCCTTTTACCTTCATTACATCCCTAAGCTCGCTTACATTGTCCCATTTCCCAGCAGCTGCCAAAGTATTGGATAGTGCAACATATGCCCCAGGCCGACCATCAGCATTCAACTTAAAAAGTTCATTTGCAGCTATGCTTGCCATCTCAACATCGCCATGCAGCCTAGATGAACTAAGCAGAGCTGCCCAAACATCAGAATTGGGCTTTTCATGCATCCCTCTTACAAAATCCCACGCTTGCTTTAAACTTCCTGCACGTCCTAAGAGATCAACCATGCAAGCATAATGCTCCATCTTTGGTTTCATCAAGTAATCTCTCTCCATGCTCTCAAAAATTTTCTTCCCTTTATCAACTAGCCCAGCATGTCCACATGCTGATAGAGCACTTAGGAATGTAACATAATTGGGTTCAAGGTGGTAGTCGTTTTGCATCTTGCTAAAAAGCTCAAGTGCTTCGTCTGGAAATCCATTCTTCCCATATCCATCAATCATGGAAGTCCATGAAAACACATTTTTATCAGGCATGTGGTCAAAAACTCTCCGTGCATCATCAATTTGTCCACATTTAGAGTACATGTCTACAAGAGCACTTCCCAATTTAATGTCAGTGAAAAGTTCAGTCTTCATAAGTTGACTTTGGACTTGTTGACCAATTTCAAATGCTGCCAACACAGAGCAGGCCCCAATAACACTAGCAAATGTAGATATATTAGGCCAAAAGTTCAACCGTTGCATGTCAACATAAACCTCAACTGATCTCCTAGCATATTCAATTGATTTACTGTAACCTTCAATCATTGCATTATATACAACTAGATCTTTTTCCATTGTCTTCCTGAATATATCTTCAGCGTCTTTCACAGAGCCTTGATTCATGTAACCAGAAATCATAGATGTTGAACATATCACATTCTTTTCCAACATCATATCAAACACAGTCCTCGCATATCCAACCTTCCCGTGCTTAATATACGAGTCAACAAGTGCTGTATAAAGAACATCATCAGGTTCAACCTCAAATTTCAGTATCTGTGCATGCACCAGCCTTCCCAAACTACACAGCAAAGGAACTTTACAAGCACAAGTAGACGCCTTTAAAATCATAGAAAATGTAAACCCATCAGGCTTTTCACCAGAATAAACCAACCTACGAACCAAACTAAGTGATTCTTCGACTAACCCATGTTTGAGATACCCACCAATCATATAATTATAAGCAGAAAGAGTTGTCTGAGGTAATTCATCAAAAACTTTGCGTGCATATTTAATATAGCCACATTTCAAATGCAATATGAGGAGTTTGATGGAGATATTGGTGTTGGGTCTGAACCCAGTTTTGAGAATATGGGAATGTATCTTTTGGCCATAGGAAGGGTTATCTGAGTTGATGTATTGCTGTAGAGCAGAGGATAAAGAGGTAGCAGTTGGATGAGAGAAAGAGTCTTGTGTTGGCGGGAAAGTTTGGTTTGGTGGGACCAGGAGGTTGTGTTTCCGTGATGATGAGAAACAGGAGGATCTAATTATGGGTATTCTAGCATTTTTCATCTTCCTATTTGATCTGATACAAGCTGCTTATGAGTCGCTTGAGAAAGCATAGTCCCCAAACCTCACACCATGGGGCATTTCTAACAAACTGAAAAATTAAAATACAAATTTAGCTAGGTTCATATCAAAATCACAGTTGTTGAAAGGAAAAACAACAACAACAACAACAAAAACAACAATAATAATAAAGAACCTAAAACCTAATATAGATCAACGTATTTTGAAGAAAACAATGGCGAAAGATACGAAAACAAAAATGAGAAAGAGAGAAGAAGAACTATGTAGGGGTGTTGGGCAGCAGCTGAAGAAGAGGGAATTGGTGTTCTAAGAGACATAATAGGGACCCAAGAAAGAAATTTTATTTAAATAAAAATATAAATCTAGAGAAACAAAACAGCATAGTAAAAATAAAAATAAACAATAATTCCATAGTTGGGGGAGGGAATTCAAATCCTAGACAACTCCATCGGAAACACCAAGAAGTGCAAGTTGACTATGGTTCTTGGCAAAGGAAAGTTAAAAAATGAAGGAGTTTAGCCTTTAGATGGATTTCAAAATTCGAACCTACAACAGCAACTTGAAAATAAAATGCTTTCTCCACTGAGCCACAACTTTCATTTTTGCATTATTTTAAAACTAAATCTTATATATCAATTTAATTCAGTCACTTCTAGTGTAAAACATACAAACAAAGAGTTGAAACAAAACCAGCGGACGGCAGTGAACGCACCCCATATTACATCATAAAAATGGGTATTAAAGAATGTCAATATGCATGAAATGCAGCCCAAATTACATCATCTAGAAACAACTTGGACACAATTGGGAACAAATGATATTAGCTATCCTAATACTACGATCATCGGGAGAACCACTTTTCCAACCTTACCTAGAAGAATCAAATGTTTACAACACACTGGTATTACAATACATAGCATAAAATGCTTATAATACAGTGCCATCAGACTTTTTGAGTTAAACAGATGTGTTATAGTTATAAATACTCATTCTTTGCTAGAGCCACCAATTGTTCTTTTATGCTTGTATTGTACAGTGGTATTAGACTCTCAGGAATTTTCTTCTTACAACCAAATAACACAACCATTGCCGAACAATCTTAGAAATGAATACCCCAATCAACTTCTTGTACACCACAGCAACTCTGAATTTCAAAAGCATTTAGAATTCTTTAGTTCTTTAATCCCTTCATTACAAACAGTGGTTGAGGCTACATATTAGAAGGCACAATAATTCCAAAAACTTCATTATAAAAAAAAATTGTCTGAATTAAGTATGTAAATGCTGCAATTATATACATTCCTATTAGAACTATAGTTAAATGATTAAATCCATAAGTTCCTAAATGGAATCAGAGCGAGAGGTCCTAAATTCACGGAGAGTGTTAGAATTATTGTTATATGATTAAATTCATCATTTCTTTACCGTTTAAGCTGTTGGGACAATCGGCATTTTAGCTCTCTTTCTACTTGCCTGCCTACCATACTATAGTTCTCTTGTCATATATATACATTGTCTCGCTGTCTTCGGCAGAATGGGCTCTTAACAAATCCCATTTCCTTCTTTTTCTCTGGACTTTTGATTAATATGATATAAGTTAAGTAACCTAGCTTGTTGAAATCCAAATCCACCAATAAAACTTTTTTTTAACTTAACTAGAGTTCATAGCTCGATCAAGATACAGAAATCATTGTTAGCCAGAACTCCTCTCCTATACATTTATCATCATTATTGAAAGGCACAAACAATTGATACGTTTTTTTTATCCTTTTTCCAAAGCTGTATTCAAGGTGTATAATATCAATTATGTTACATTCAGTTTTAATAATTGTAACAAACAGAACATTAACAACCGAAACTTTAACAACTTCAGCCAAATGATTAAATTTTCAACCAAAAAAACAAAAACCCAATTCGAATCTAAACTCAAAAAAACAAATGCTCAGTCACATACCTCAAACAAATCGAAACCAAAACGCAGAATCACGTGCCATTTTATCCGGGTCGGTATGTATTTACGGGCTCAGTGATTCTCCTCTGCTGCTGGTACTAGTAGTGTGCTGGCTTTTTCTATTACAAACAATTTTATTTATGTTTGTCCAAGACCAGAAATTCTGAAGAGGCTTGGGCTAAAGAATTCAAAATTGAATTGAATTTAGGCTAGTTTTCAAAGAGGAGTGGAGAGGCTTGGGTCCCAGTTTAAGAGGAATTTGGATCTTTTCGAAATTGGGCCTAATTATTGGTGGGTTTTGATTGAATAACCCAAATTCCTTGTATGAAACTTGAGAGTGAAATGGGTCTCGCTCCCCTTCCATTTAAAATGAAAAATTCTTGTATCACACTAATAAATACATTTTTACTAACCACAACTCACCACATGGGCGAGTTGTGGCCAATTTTGTGCCTTTTGGTGTGGCACAAGAATTACTTATTTAAAATACTCTTATTCTCTCTCATTTTTATTAGATGTGAAAAATGAAAATACTAGGCAAGTGAAATATCTAAAACGGTTAAAAAAAAAGCCCACCACATATCAATGTTATTGTCATTCTTTCTCTCTAGTCCCACCCTACCATTCTCTCAGGCTGGCAACTCCGACAATTGAAATCTAATGTTTTCTTTGAAATCTCTCTCTCTCTCTCTCTCTCCATACCATGTTGTACCATACAACTTATATGGGGCACGTCACGATATGGGATACAAAACAATGCAATGTAAACGATACAATATTTATTCAAAAACTAAGATACGACACGTCAAAAATATAGGAATTAATTTTAATTCTAGGTATTTTAGACAATTGGTGTTTATTTTAGATTTAAAAAATTCATTAATGCAAATATCAATTCTTAAACAATAACTAACAATAACGTGTATCAATTCTTTATACTATTCTATAAGAGGATTCTTCTATTTGGGGTAAATTTTTTAGTTACTCCAAAATACACAACTTTTAAAAACTTTATAAGAAATACAAGAAAAATCTGAGAATGTTCTTACATTTTTTAAATGAACAATGACTTAAAAGGTAATTGCGAATTGAATCAAATTTATCTATATGAGAGACATTTGCAATGAAAAAGCGGGGATTAAAAATGGTAAGAATTGAAAAGTGGGTATAGAAAAGTTTTAAGTTTTCCTTCATATTTGTTTGGTTGAACGTGGAAAATTCTTTTGTTTAGTTTTTTTTTTTTTTTTGGTTGAGAAACAATTCTTTTGTTTAGTTAAAGAAGAAAAATGAAGTGATATAAAATGGTATTTATAGAAATTGAGTAAATTCTATTTTTCATACCCTAAGGGTTGGGCTAATGCCAACATCCAAGACTTTTCAAAACTAATCAATTTGCTCTATAAAGTCAACTTAGTCCCTAAAAATAAAAAAAGAAGCTGAAAATAAAAATAAAAATTGAGAGTCTGGATTTTAATTTCCTTTTCTAGAAAGAAATATTAAAATAAGAAGAAATTGTGTGGATTTTTCCTAACATGTAAATCAAATTTATGAAAGAATGCAATTTAATGCAATTTACAAGCATGGTAATCAGATTTATTTCCAAGTTTAATCAATAACTCAACAGGTTTTGTTGTTTCTATTTTCCATACAAGATTTAAAATTTCACTTGAAATTTTTAAATTTTGGAGTTAGAAGGTGACAAAAGGCAGAAAGCATTATCTGATTTCAAACTCGATATGTAGAAAATTCCTAGAGTCCCTAATAACATGGATGCTTAAAGTGAGCTAAGTGGCAGTGAAGTCATGCTTGGAATTGATCACTTGGATAACAGTATCGTGTATCGTAAGATACACAAACACTTAATAAAATTTATAAAAAATTATAAATATACATATATAAATGATATATTCATTATAAATTTTAAATATGTTCAACTAATGACTAATTTATTCATCACTTATGTAATAATATTTAACAAACTAACTAAATAAATCAAACTAGCATGTGTTCATAACATACACATTAAAATTACTTAAATTCAAAAGTGATAATATATTACAAATGACTCAAAAATAAAAATTTATTTTCATCATATTCATCAAATTGCCTTATCAACCCCATCTAAGTCAACGCTATCATCATATTTATAATTTTGCAAATTTATTTCTTCATTAAAATTTTCTTCATCGTTATTCGTCATTAACATTTACTATCTCTTCTTGTTCTTTCCATTTCTATAAATTTTTTTGGCATTCTAGTCTCTTGGACTTATAACAATAACAATTAAAACAAAAATAAAAAATTTTAAAAAAATTTTAAATATTAAAGTGAAAGGTAAGTGTGTACTGTGTAGTCAATTGTAGGAGCGAGAGGAAAAAAACTTATGAATATGTTATTTTAGTAAGCTAAATTAAGAAAACTAATAATTTTGTGTTAAGAACAAATCTAACAGCTTGTTAGATTCAAATAAAAGTACAAATGTTAACAAAAAATCTCATTTTAAAGCATTTTTCTATGTATCGTATGATACATACAATTTTATGATACGATACGATTCATATGATACACACACTGTATCGTACGATTCATGAGCACTTACGATACACCGATACGATACGGAATTTTTTACACACGATTCGATATGTATCGTACGATACGTATCGCGTATTGTACGATACTGACAACTATGTTTATAAGAAATACAAGAAAAATCTGAGAATGTTCTTACATTTTTTAAATGAACAATGACTTAAAAGGTAATTGCGAATTGAATCGAATTTATCTATATGAGAGACATTTGCAATGAAAAAGCGGGGATTAAAAATGGTAAGAATTGAAAAGTGGGTATAGAAAAGTTTTAAGTTTTCCTTCATGTTTGTTTGGTTGAATGTGGAAAATTCTTTTGTTTAGTTTTTTTTTTTTTTTTGATTGAGAAACAATTCTTTTGTTTTGTTAAAGAAGAAAAATGAAGTGATATAAAATGGTATTTATAAAAATTGAGTAAATTCTATTTTTCATACCCTGAGGGTTGGGCTAATGCCAGCATCCAAGACTTTTCAAAACTAATCAATTTGCTCTATAAAGCCAACTTAGTCCCTAAAAATAAAAAGAGAAGCTGAAAATAAAAATAAAAATTGAGAGTCTGGATTTTAATTTCCTTTTTTAGAAAGAAATATTAAAATAAGAAGAAATTGTGTGGATTTTTCCTAACATGTAAATCAAATTTATGAAAGAATGCAATTTAATGCAATTTACAAGCATGGTAATCAGATTTATTTCCAAGTTTAATCAATAACTCAACAGGTTTTGTTGTTTCTATTTTCCATACAAGATTTAAAATTTCACTTGAAATTTTTAAATTTTGGATTTAGAAGGTGACAAAAGGCGCATTATCTGATTTCAAACTCGATATGTAGAAAATTCCTAGAGTCCCTAATAACATGGATGCTTAAAGTGAGCTAAGTGGCAGTGAAGTCATGCTTGGAATTGATCACTTGGATAACATTGTTTTTTTTTTTTTTTTTTTTTTTTTTTTAAAGAATACTAAGTATTTTAACACACACAAGGAGAGGAGAGAAGATCTTTAAAAAACTAACAGTGGTGTATATTCAAAAGGGTCATAACATTGTCTTCAATGGTTTAAAGATAAAGCAAATAATCTTGCCATAATCAGTTGATTATTGAATATTGTTGCCATATTGTTTCTGTATGTAGGATTAGGAATGGATTAGTAATTGCCTTTAAGCCATTGTGTAGTTGGGAGGGCGTCTATTTATTGTCTTTGTATTCTTCAATGACTTTATGTTGTTAAGTATTAATGCACTCTTAAAATAGGGAATCTAAGAGCATCTAATAGACTAGTCAAAGTCATTTTTTGGAGAGCAAACCCAAAAAATAAGCCCCAACAACCTCCCTAAAAGGTAAACTTTTTCAAAAAATAAAAAAATAGAGTTGCTACAATAGCTCTCTTGAAGAAGATAGCACTGTAGCAACTTCAAACTATTTTTCTAACTTAAAATAATCCACACTTGAATAAATCCAAATAAAAAATTTAGCACAATAAATTAAAATTTCAGCATTTATCTCAACCTCAATGGCTACAAAGACACTAAAAAAAATACAAAACACAATCTAAACACAAAACACAGTCTTTCTCATAAAACTAATGAAATTAGAAAAGAAAAAAAATTTATTAAAAAAAAAAAAAAAATCTTATTCACAATATCTAGAGATAGAAGACAAAGGACGAAGACTATTTCTCTCTCCCTTGGTGGAGCACAGTGGTGATTTCCCCTCTATGCGATGAGAAGATGAATGGCATGTTTTAGTGTTTTTAGTCCAAGTGAAAGAGAGAGATATCTAAAGATAAAGGTAGACCAATAGGTAGAAAATGAAAAGTAAAAATGAAGATAAAGAGAAGTTAGGATATGTGTGAAGGAGAAAAAACAAGAGAAAAAAGAAAAGAAAAAGAGGAAATGTATGAATGGTAAAAAATGAAGAGAGAAGGAAAAATAAAATTATATTTTATTTTTTCTATTCTATTTAAATATTATTTATTCATTCTTTCTTTAATATTTTTTCATTCTTTTTTAATATTTAAATTTTTTGGTGATATTTTTTTAATAAGCCTTGTGGAGCACTTGCGACAACGATATAGTGAGTAGTAGGATCATTTAATTTTAATGAGAATTATTATGTTTATAATATTTTCACAATAATTTTTCAACAAATTTTATGTGGTAAATTGTTATTGGTTCTAATTTGAACCCACCACTAAATTTTTTTTCTCAACAATAATAGCTAGTAACAACTTGTTGCTTAAGATTTATTGTGAAAGAATTGTGAAAATATTGTGTTAGCATTTCTCAATTTTAATTTTTAATTTTATTTTTCCTTCTCTCTTCATTTTTTACCATTCATACATTTCCTCTTTTTCTTTTCTTTTTTCTCTTGTTTTTTCTCCTTCACACATATCCTAACTTCTCTTTATCTTCATTTTTACTTTTCATTTTCTACCTATTGGTCTACCTTTATCTTTAGATATCTCTCTCTTTCACTTGGACTAAAAACACTAAAACATGCCATTCATCTTCTCATCGCATAGAGGGGAAATCACCACTGTGCTCCACCAAGGGAGAGAGAAATAGTCTTCGTCCTNATTGATATAGCAAAAAAAAGAATCGCATTTTCTTATCAAAAAAAAAAAAAAAAAAGAATCGCATTTTAATCCATGCACTCAACTAAATATTTAGCATTCTACGTGAATCTCAAAGTTAAAAAAAAAAAAATAATAATAATAATAATAATAATAAATCATTCGACCTTTAACCACCGACTCTTTTTTCCATCAAATTTGCAAGTTCTTTGACCTTTTGTATGATATAATCATATTTTTTAATTATTACGTCCCTATTTGGACATGCCTCTTTTATTTTAAAACTCTGTGGTGGTTAAGTGTAATTTGAAAAAAGCTATTAATACTTAATAGAATTGAATCATTTCTTGCACCCTAACTTTTCTTGTTCCAAAAGTAAAAAATAAGTAAATAAATAAAAGGAAATAGAAAATTTTGGTTGACTTAGTTTGTAACGAAAATGTCTAGACAAATACAACGAATTGAAGAAAGACAAAATAGAAATTTACAAAAAATAGAAAAAAAGGAGAGAATTTTTTTTGTTTGAAAAAGTCTATAGAGTATAGATTATAGAAATAAAAAATTTGACCAAGAATTTCACATATACTGATGTAACGTATTATTAGTTATAATTTTTTTTTTAAAAAGTAATATTATTGGTTAGTAAACCGTTTACATATTGCTTTTTTTTTTTAGTATAAGCTTTCTTATGTTGCCCTTGGGCATGAATTGGTTGGACTTAGGGAGCGAACCAAAGCTTTCTTATGTTGCCCTTGGGCATGAGTTGGTCGGACTTAGGGAGTATTTGGTTTGCTATGATGTTATATTATGCCGTAATATTACATTATTGTAATATTACTTTAATATAATTTCAATACAAGAATAAACATTACATTGTTTAAAAATATAATGAGATTAAGGTGATGTGATATATTTTGTAATTTTATATTATGATAATGTTAAAAATAAAATAAATAAAAAATTTTAATATTATATCATCGTAATACGTATCACATTAAAAGACATTACAACGAACCAAATGTACTTTTAGAAGTTTCGGTGTGATTTAACTCGCGTCTTCAAAGGCTATTTAGTTCAAATCGTACGCTTCACAAAAAAATTATTGTGTCACAACGTGTATAATCCCAACGCAACTAAAGATGCTCATGAGTCGGATCAATGATCACACGCGAAGAATTTTTTTTGTTCATTAAAAAAAACGCTTTATTATTTTTATTTTTTATGTTTGTTTTGGAGTTTAATGAGATTAGACACTTCAACGGTGGGAGAAAAGCCGCGTCAACTCGGTGCCTCCAAATGGGTCAATGTCAAAAAAGGTCGTAAATAGGACCAGTGGACGCCACACGCTTTTTTGTTTTTCAACGCAACACTTTCTCATTACTGTACCATAGCCATACCCATAGCACTATTAATCATACCCAACGGCAATATCTTCATTGATTTGTTTTCCCAAATCGTAAAGTAGATACATAGTCACGTGCAGGTGGCCGAAATTGATAACCCAAATTGGAATTGTCTTTGGACTTGGACTTGGGTTGAAGTTTCAAAGAAGAATATGATTATTTAATTTTAGTGAGGTTGGAATTTCTCAAACGGCAAGCAAAAGCAGATAAGCCTCCACCAAATATAAATTTGCATTACATTGTTTAAGGTTTCAGCACAACAGCGGTACATTGTGATATTTCCAATGTTACTTTGTGTTATCTTCTTCTTCTTCTTCTTTTCTTCTTTTTTTTTCCTTTTTCTGTTAAATAATTATAAAACTGATTGGTGTCAACTAATTAGTGTTTTAATCTAATAATAGAAAACTATTATTAGTAGTAGGAATGGCAATAGGGTGAGGCGGGGCCAAAGGATAGAGTCTTCGCCCCCCGCCCTGCATTATTTTTTTTTTGCCCCATCCCGGGAAAATTTTCTAACTCCATCTCCGCCCCTTGAGGCCCCACGAAACCACACCTCACCCCATAAAAATCTACTTCTTGTTAATTTGCCCATAACTTTTACAATTTATTTTTAATAAAACACGTTTCATTAATAAAAATATACTTGAAATTACAAATAAATTTATCTCATCAAATCAAACTAATTTTTAGCAAAAACTAAATAATATTATCCAAGTGTTTTACAAGACAATATCACAATAGAAACAAAAATCTCTTAGTACAAAATCAATGATTTAATAGTATATAAATTTTTTTCTAATAAAGATAAAAGAAAATGTTAAAATTGATATTTTATTTCCAACCTTACTTGAGAGAAAAAAGAGGCAGAGAACTACGTTATGTAGAATAAATAAATTGATAATATGTTTGTTTAAATAGTAGGGTTTTAAGGTATGAAAAATTTATAATTTAACTCTTATCAACGCAGGGCGGGGCAGGTGAGTCTAAAATGTCTAAACCCATCCCCGCCCTGCCCTATGGTGCAGGCTAAAATCTCGCCTAATACCCACCCAACCACCTTTGTAGAGCGGAGAAATTCACACGAGGCGAAGCGGAGAAAGACAGGTCAAATGGGACAGGGCAAAATTGCCATCCCCAATTATTTGATTCAAAAGCAGCTACCATTCCTCCAATCAACCTTGAAATCCACTCCTAAGAGCATTTGCAGGGATGGCAAAATTTTAGCTATTAGCTATACAAAAAGTCACTTTATCTATTTTACCTCCACACATGCTACAGCAGTGGATCTATTTTAGCTTTCAACACAATAAAATAATATACACATCAAATAAAATAATATAACACTACAATAAAATAATATATCTTACTATAAAAAAAATCCACTCTACATAGTCACAGCCAAAGCCACACCCACCACACACACACATGCCCCACTACAACCACCTTTACTTTGGCAACCACAGCACAACATAAAAAAAAAAAAAAAAAAAAACAAAACCAAGGATCAAGCTACTGACAAAGCCAAAAATCCACTGTCAAAGCCNTTTGGCAACCACAGCACAACATAAAAAAAAAAAAAAAAAAAAACAAAACCAAGGATCAAGCTACTGCCAAAGCCAAAAATCACTGTCAAAGCCAAATCATCCTCCACCACCAAACCAAAATCCACAAACCCACTGACAAAATCATCCACCGCCACTACCATAGCCAAAATCAACCACCACCACCACAGCCACCAAACCCATATTAAATTATAAAAAAAAAAAAAAAAAAAAAAACTAATCACAGCAAAGAGAAAAGAGAGATGGCGGGCAGCGGTGGCTTGCGGGAGCTGGGTCGGCGAGCTGGGTTGGTCGAGAGAGGTGAGAGTGACTGAGATAGTGGGTCGGCGAGCTTAGTTGGGCGATAGGGCACGGATTGGGCGTTGGGGCTTGGGGTGGGTCGGCGAGCTTGGTTGGAGGAACAGATCGGCGATGAGGAGTGGCCAGCGAGCTGAGGGATGAGGGAGATGAGGGAATGGCCGGCTTGCTAGAGAGAACAAAATTGAGGAAGAAAGAAGAAAGAGAGAAGCCAGAGAGAGAGAGAATAGGAAAAGATTATTTAATGAGAGATGAGAGAGAAATGTAATAAAAATATATATATATATATATTTTTTTTACCTGTGAGCTACAGTACACATCTAAATATAGATGTGTACTGTAGCTGTGGAGCTAAATCTTTTAGATTTAGCTCCACTGCTACGTGATGTTTTTGTGATTTTGAGCTAAAAATATAGCATTATACCTATATAGCACCACTGCTGTGAGTGCTCTAAGGAGGATAGCTCCTTCAGTGACCGATGTTGGTGCCATTTCTTCTCAACTCCCTATAAAAAGAAATACAAAAAAAATTTTGGGGGCAAATTACTGTTAGTATGCACTCTTGTCCCTTGCTAAGTCTAAATCATGATGCTCCTTGGTATTAGTTTTGTGACACGCTCATCTCTGTACGTTGGGGGCCAAATAATTAATTTGATAATAGGACGCATGGACAGAATAAGGAAAAGCCATGTGGTAAGGTGTGACGGTGACACTCCCTTGTGATTTTACCATTAAGAATTTTTGTTTGAAACTTTTTAAAGGCTCAAGTTGTTTATTTTTGGTAAAATAGATTAATTGAGCTTAATTTTTTTTAACTTTATTATTGGTAATTTTTGTTGTTAGAGTAATTTTTTGGGCTTGTATATTTTTTTTTTTAGATTTAATCTATTAATTTTTTATACCTTTAAAAGGTTGAAAATACTAAAACTAGAAATTTTTTATAAATTGCTAATTAATGTGATAAATGATTATTGGTAAGTAAAAAATGATGCAAGTCTGCAAACCAATAAGAATTTGCTATCTCAATAGTTTGTAAAAAAGTTTGTGAATATAATATTACTCTTAAAAAAAATTGATGGCATTTTTATGGGGGGACAATGTATAATTTTATTGAACAAAATTGCCGAAATTAGTACTTATTAATATATTTATATTTTTTTAAAAAAAAACTTAGGGGGCCAATTGCCCCCTAGTCAATATATAGCTCCATCCATGTTTGCTATAACATTACTCTTAAAAAAATTGATAGCATTTTTATGGGGGGATAATGTATAATTTTATTGAACAAAATTATTGAAATTAGTATCTATTAGTATACTTTTTTTTTTTTAACACTTAGGGGGCCGATTGCCCCCTAGTCAATATATAGCTCCGTCCATGTTTATTCCGTTAGATGTTTCTGTTAATTTTAATGGAATTTTTCGAATTTCATAATGTGGTAAAAATGCCAACTTCCACTACTAGAAAAGAAATTGAGGGGAAAAAAAAACATTCCACCTCTAATTTACTTTGAAGCCTATGTAATTCTTTCGCCTCAAAAAATTCATAAATTTAAAAAAAAAAAAAAATCACTCTTATAGATCAGTCATGTAAGTCAATCAATTTAAACTTTAAGAAAAGAGAATAGCACACTTATGTTGTTGTCATTATCTCTACTTTTCTTTCTAACAAAAAAAAAAAAAATTATCTCTACTTTTAACAATTTATCAGAGAAAGGAGAATGGCCTGTGAAGTTTTTCAACCTTTTTCTAACTTTATATAATTTGTGTTTCACTAAAGATATAACATTGTTTAGTTTATACTGTTAACGTCTTACTATGTTAAATCCTTTCAGTAATTTCTCCATGTTTTAAAGACCACCTATGGTATATATAATTTCTTCTTTTTATTTTTGAGATGAAGAGGAGAAATACATCGAACAAACTAAAGGATAAGAATAGTTGTCAATTAAGTTACAAACCTATTCGGTCATAAGAATATAATTTTATTGAATTTTATTGAAAAGAGAAGGGTGTACTACTTTAATTCTAGCCACTTCCTTTGGGTCCAGAGTGTCCCAAAAATAGGAAAAGAAGAGATGGTACAAAACATAGCCCTACAAGTCGGATTGTGGGTTATAAAATAAGCTGTTCTTATAACCAAAATGAAATCTAACAAGCTTTGAGCCAAAAAAAACAAAAAAAAACAAAACAAAAAATTGTAAGAAAACTTTTGATATTAATTACAATTAATTGGTTGGATAGACCAATCAATGATGTGGTACCTTCAAATAAAGAATACGGTGATTTACCCTATATAAGTTTGTATGACTTTCTTTAATCTTTATATCTTGCTTCCCTTATTATATCCTCTTTGCCTTCTAGTGATAGCCTTTGAGTTTTGAGTCCTCTAACTTGATGTTCATTATATCTTTTATGTTTTAGTAGCAAAACCAAAGGATAGACAACATGCAAATTAACCTGTGGGTTAAGGGGTTACACTTAAAAAATGCTAGCAGTGTTTGCCTGTTTGGTTTTTCCTGACCAGCAGAACAGAAGGCTCGAGTATGCTAAACGTTTCTAAATAATTCATGGGAGAGCTTATTTTTATTTTATCGAACTTATATTTGGTTTATGTACAATTTTTTAAATATTCACTTTTTCTTAGATACAGTTGTATTTTATCCAACTTATTTTTCAAAAACATCAATATTTAAAAGATTCACTTTTTCTTAAGTACAGTTGTACTCTACCCAACTTATTTTTTTAAACCTAATAAACTGATGAAAATAAATTATTCAAAATGAGCATTAATCCTTAGAGCATTCTCATTAAGCCTCCTAAGTGCTATTTTTTATGTGGGTTTTGGCTGGGGTTGAGAATGAGGTGGGTGGTGGTGGTTTTGGTTGGGGTTGAGATCGGGGTGGTTGGGTGGTTGGTTTTGTGGTGGGGCGATGGAGGTTTGTGGTGGGTTTTCTGCTGTGGTTTGTGGTAGTGGTTTTGGTTCGGCGTGGTGCATGGGTCACCGATCCTAGGTTTGTGTGTGTGATGGGTTTTGGTTGCTACAATGTGGTGCTGTGCTTGTCAGATGGTGTTGTGACTTGTGGTGGTGGTGGCTGTGGTGGGTTGTGGTTGCTACAATGGTGGTTATGGCAAGTGGAGCGGTGGTAGGGGTGGTGGAGGAAGGGGTTGGCTGTTGCTATAGTTTTGTGGAGTTGTTTTATTATTATTTTAATGAGTAGTTTATATTATTTAAATGAAATGGTAAAAAATATAGAATCTTTGATATTGGGTGTATTGTAAAATAAGTTATTAAAAGCTAAAATTTTAAGTTTTGAGGTGGTATATGCTAAAAATTTTACTCACCTTGATAAGAATGCTCTTATAATTCTTCTATCTAAGCAATGCTACTTAATTCCCTAGTACCATTGAAAAATTATCCTTACCTTGAATTAAACTCACAAGAGGTGTGTAGATTGAAAGATGCGTCTTTTTCAATTTTTTTTATTAGTCAATTTTTTGGCTTGAGCTGGATTAGGTGGAACATTGGAGCCTTGTTAAGGCATTTTACTTATCTTGTAGAGTCCAAATCCTCTATACCACTTTTTGTGTAGAGAAATGATATGTCTACAAATTTTTACAACAAATCCTAAGTGATAGTTGTTACTGTTGTTATTGTTAGGGCAAAAAAGTAATCTTTGTGTTAGGTTCAAATTTGAACCAATAAAACTAACCACTTGTGATTTGTTGTAAAATGTTGTAGACGTAGCATCTCCCTTTTGTATAGCACTCTATGTTCCACCAATCATTACTTACCATATGTATAATTACTTTCCATTTTAAACTTCAGTTATTCTATAAGAAAGTAAAATGAAAAATGGCAAATAGTGATTGGTGGAACATAAACTGGTATACAAAAAGTGTACAGAAGATTTGAACTCATCTTGCAATTGTAGGTTAAGCAAAGGTTTGTGGTAATTCATTACAAAAGCCTTGAGATTTTACAATTTACATGGTTGTGACAACGTACATTTTTGGCACGTGGGATGTGGCTATTCACAATTTTGCATAAAGATTAATAACTTCTTTTTTAAAAAATAAAAAACTACTTTGGCAACTCACCATATTCAATTGTGAATCAAAAGTTATTATCAAAATAGTGAGCAAATTTATTTTTCAGATCGTTTTCAAAGTGATTTGAGCACTTTTGAATTGTGTTTATTTTCAAACTATTGTGAACTCTTTAATTTGACATATGTCAAGCTTATCATTAGAGCGGGACCAAAGTTATTAACGAATACAAAATGAGGTGTCATGAGAGTGTCGCTATATTTGGTTGAGATCTCGTCGAATCTTAACGGATTTGAGACTGAGAGAATGAGGGAGGATAGGGTTGAGGGGGATGGAAATTTCCAGTGAGCTTGGATTCGATCGATTTGTTTTCGTCAAGTTTCAAAGCCCAAAATCGCCACGCAACTCGCACCCCTTAGTTGCTGATGCCGGAGATCTGCTGCAAACTACCTATCTACCAGGATTAAGTCGATTTTGATTTGAATGGATGGGGTTGGGCGGTTTCGTCATGTTGCCAATTGGTTTGTACAACCCTAGTTTTTACAATTGTTGATAAAAAAAATTATGATTGAAACAACACCACTTTCACATTAATCTTACCATTTTCACATTAATCTTACACTGATATAATTTTTATTAACATCAATCATAATATATTATTTCAATAAATTTTTTTAAAAGAATAAAATTTATTATATATCTAGATTTATTGTATTTTCAAAAGGAAACCAAATAAAAAAAGAGGAAATAAAGAATAGTATGCCTAAAATAGGACAAAAAAGGGTTTTTGTGAAATGTCTGTATATGATTCTTGCCAACGTGACCTCCATCACCGTCAGATAACATCAATTGAAAGAACATCAACTCTCTTGAAAACACCCGAAAAAAGTCGTTGATGTTTACATTCTTACCGCTCTTGTAATTCATCACATATTTATGAACTCAACTAGCATTTTGTAAAAGGGATTCAACTTACCATTAAGCATTTTGTAGTTTTTAGACTAATAAAATATGTAAAACTATTGATCTTTAAATTAATTTAGGAAATGAAATAGATTTCAGTTATTCATCAAAATCAAAATTTAAAATAAAAATCTTTATTTTTAAAAGCATGGATATTTCTTGCCATCTCCAAAATTTAAAAAATAAAAAAATAAAATTCTCACCCCAACATATTGTGCGCATGGTTTCTTTTTTTCTTATAATAAATGAGTTAGAAAAATTTGAATCCAAGTCTTCAATATAAAAAAATTGGATAATACAAAAATAAGAAATAAAGATTGCACTCAACCTTGTGCCAATATTGTAGGTTTAGCTTCACCCACGTTTCTTGGAAGTGCTAAAGTGCCTCTATAGAGAGCAGTTGTTACCGCCTATATTCTATACATTAATTTATGAGTCAGTTAATAGATGCTTTAAGGCAATTATTAAATACCATAATAGGAAATTTTGACACTACTTTGATGAGATATATAAAAAGCTATCAATAACATTTATTGTTTTATTATTCTCTCAATAAAATATTTTTAAAAATAGTTCCTAAACCAATACCCTTAGGGCAATAGTTAACATTTCTCTTCATTTATATGTAAGACACATTGGCTGATTGGCATTCCATACTTTCATTGAGAGGCTTTATTTATGTAGGTGTTGTATTTGCTTTTGCACGGTTCTCAGAACCGTGAGGTTCGACCGCGGTTCACACAGGTCCCTGCTTTTTTACCATATAAAGGTTCTTGAGTCTAAAAGAACCGCAAAGATGAGCGGTTCGAGGTTTTTCCGGTCGGACCGTACGGTCCGGTTCGGGTTTCAAATCTATGTGTTTTTGTTTTGTTAAAATAGACACCATAAAAATAATATGATGTAGAGAGAAAAAACTAGAGACTAGAGAGAGTGATAATGGAGAAGCCACGTGTAGACCAAGGGAACCAAGCCACTAAGGCTCGCTAGACATTTTGAAAATATTTTATTTACCCATATAGAATAATTATATTTACAATTGACCCTTAAGAAAAAAATCTCTCCAACCGCGATTACTTTCTTATTATATCTTTTAGTTTTCAATTTTTTTGATCACACGTCTGTGATTTATAATTGATTTAATCACAATTTTGTCCCACTATATTGTCAAAATTTGTTTTATTTTTTAATTTAAAATATTTCGTATAAAATTCATGTTGCTTATAAATCATAGAGCAAATGACATGTGAATTGAGATCTATCTCCTTAAAAAGAGCGAGCATTGAACCTCAGTTCAAATAATATTTTGTATTTCTTTTGAAGAAATAATATTATTCAACATTTTATTCAATTACTTATTGTATTATTTTCATTATTATTGTGTTTGCACTAACGTTTCACAAGCTTTAAGTTAAAGATCATTATGCTCAAAGGAAAAAAAAAAAAAAAAAAAAGAGAGGTAAAAGATCANGCATCTGAACCCCCAAAAGCCAATTCCATCAAAACTCTTATATGCTATAAAATTTACAATCTTGTTACAGTGCACTCTCATTTTTGAGAGCGCACTGTAGCAATATTGTATAATATTTTATTGATTCTAATTCTCTCTCTTCTCAGACTCTCATACTCTCCCTCAAACTCTTAGACTCTCCCTCTTGTTCTCTGGTTCTCCCTCACAACCCAAGCATCATCTCCCTTCACTTTTCATCGCATTGTCTCCGTTCTAATGAGCATCTGATCTCTATTAAGCTTCAATGGTTTGTGGTCGGCGATTATGGTCATGATTTGGTGGGTTTCATGGGTTTGATTTGGTGGGTATCGGTGGTGCTCAGGACGATTTTGATGGGGTTGAGCTCGGGGTGGTGGGTTTTGGCTGGGGTTGAGAATGAGGTGGGTGGCTGGTGGTGGGTTTTGGTTGGGGTTGAGATCGGGTGGGTGGGTGGTTGGTTTTGTGGTGGTGGCGATGGAGGTTTGTGGTGGGTTTTCTGCTGTGGTTTGTGGTAGTGGTTTTGGTTCGGCGTGGTGCATGGGTCACCGATCCTAGGTTTGTGTGTGTGATGGGTTTTGGTTGCTACAATAGTGGTGCTGTGGCTTGTCACGATGGTGTTGTGACTTGTGGTGGTGGTGGCTGTGGTGGGTTGTGGTTGCTACAATGGTGGTTATGGCAAGTGAAGCGGTGGTAGGGGTGGTGGAGGAAGGGGTTGGCTAGTTGCTATAGTTTTGTGGAGTTGTTTTATTATTATTTTAATGAGTAGTTTATATTATATAAATGAAATGGTAAAAAATATAGAATCTTTGATATTGGGTGTATTGTAAAATAAGTTATTAAAAGCTAAAATTTTAAGTTTTGAGGTGGTATATGCTAAAAATTTTACTCACCTTGATAAGAATGCTCTTATAATTCTTCTATCTAAGCAATGCTACTTAATTCCCTAGTACCATTGAAAAATTATCCTTACCTTGAATTAAACTCACAAGAGGTGTGTAGATTGAAAGATGCGTCTTTTTCAATTTTTTTTATTAGTCAATTTTTTGGCTTGAGCTGGATTAGGTGGAACATTGGAGCCTTGTTAAGGCATTTTACTTATCTTGTAGGAGTCCAAATCCTCTATACCACTTTTTGTGTAGAGAAATGATATGTCTACAATATTTTTACAACAAATCCTAAGTGATAGGTTGTTACTGTTGTTATTGTTAGGGCAAATAAGTAATCTTTGTGTTAGGTTCAAATTTGAACCAATAACAACTAACCACTTGTGATTTGTTGTAAAATGTTGTAGACGTAGCATCTCCCTTTTGTATAGCACTCTATGTTCCACCAATCATTACTTACCATATGTATAATTACTTTCCATTTTAAACTTCAGTTATTCTATAAGAAAGTAAAATGAAAATATGGCAAATAGTGACTGGTGGAACATAAACTGGTATACAAAAAGTAGTACAGAAGATTTGAACTCATCTTGCAGTTGTAGGTTAAGCAAAGGTTTGTGGTAATTCATTACAAAAGCCTTGAGATTTTACAATTTACATGGTTGTGACAACGTACATTTTTGGCACGTGGGATGTGGCTATTCACAATTTTGCATAAAGATTAATAACTTCTTTTAAAAAATAAAAAAATAAAAAACTATTTGGCAACTCACCATATTCAATTGTGAATCAAAAGTTATCATCAAAATAGTGAGCAAAATTTATTTTTCAGCATCGTTTTCAAAGTGATTTGAGCACTTTTGAATTGTGTTTATTATCAAACTATTGTGAACTCTTTAATTTGACATATGTCAAGCTTATCATTAGAGTCGGGACCAAAAGTTATTAACGAATACAAAATGAGGTGTCATGAGAGTGTCGCTATATTTGGTTGAGATCTCGTCGAATCTTAACGGATTTGAGACTGAGAGAATGAGGGAGGATAAGGGTTGAGGGGGATGAAATTTCTAGTGAGCTTGGATTCGATCGATTTGTTTTCGTCAAGTTTCAAAGCCCAAAATCGCCACGCAACTCGCACCCCTTAGTTGCTGATGCCGGAGATCTGCTGCAAACTACCTATCTACTAGGATTAAGTCGATTTTGATTTGAATGGTATGGGGTTGGGCGGTTTCGTCATGTTGCCAATTGGTTTGTACAACCCTAGTTTTTACAATTGTTGATAAAAAAAATTATGATTGAAACAACACCACTTTCACATTAATCTTACCATTTTCACATTAATCTTACACTGATATAATTTTTATTAACATCAATCATAATATATTATTTCAATAAATTTTTTTAAAAGAATAAAATTATTATATATCTAGATTTATTGTATTTTCAAAAGGAAACCAAATAAAAAGAGAGAAATAAAGAATAGTATGCCTAAAATAGGACAAAAAAGGGTTTTTGTGAAATGTCTGTATATGATTCTTGCCAACGTGACCTCCATCAGCCGTCAGATAACATCAATTGAAAGAACATCAACTCTCTTGAAAACACCCCCGAAAAAAGTCGTTGATGTTTACATTCTTACCGCTCTTGTAATTCATCACATATTTATGAACTCAATAGCATTTTGTAAAAGGGATTCAACTTACCATTACGCATTTTGTAGTTTTTAGACTAATAAAATATGTAAAACTATTGATCTTTAAATTAATTTAGGAAATGAAAATAGATTTCAGTTATTCATCAAAATCAAAATTTAAAATAAAAATCTTTATTTTTAAAAGCATGGATATTTCTTGCCATCTCCAAAATTTAAAAAATAAAAAAATAAAATTCTCACCCCAACATATTGTGCGCATGGTTTCTTTTTTTTCTTATAATAAATGAGTTAGGAAAAATTTGAATCCAAGTCTTCAATATAAAAAATTGGATAATACAAAAATAAGAAATAAAGATTGCACTCAACCTTGTGCCAATATTGTAGGTTTAGCTTCACCCACGTTTCTTGGAAGTGCTAAAGTGCCTCTATATGAGAGCAGTCGTTACCGCCTATATTCTATACATTAATTTATGAGTCAAGTTAATAGATGCTTTTAAGGCAATTATTAAATACCATAATAGGAAATTTTGACACTACTTTGATAATACAAAATAAGAAATAAAGATTGCACTCAACTTGTGCATATTGTATTAGCTAACTTTGATGAGATATTAAAAAGCTATCAATAACATTTATTGTTTTATTATTCTCTCAATAAAATATTTTTAAAAATAGTTCCTAAACCAATACCCTTAGGGCAATAGTTAACATTTCTCTTCATTTATATGTAAGACACATTGGCTGATTGGCATTCCATACTTTCATTGAGAGGCTTTATTTATGTAGGTGTTGTATTTGCTTTTGCAGGTTCTCAGAAACGTGAGGTTCGACCGCGGTTCACACAGGTCCCTGCTTTTTTACCATATAAAGGTTCTTGAGTCTAAAAGAACCGCAAAATGAGGCGGTTCGAGGTTTTTCCGGTCGACCGTACGGTTCGTCGGGTTTCAAATCTATGTGTTTTTGTTTTGTTAAAATAGACACCATAAAAATAATTATGATGTAGAGAGAAAAAACTAGAGACTAGAGAGAGTGATAATGGAGAAGCCACGTGTAGACCAAGGGAACCAAGCCACTAAGGCTCGCTAGACATTTTGAAAATATTTTATTTACCCATATAGAATAATTATATTTACAATTGACCCTTAAGAAAAATATCTCTCCAACCGGATTACTTTCTTATTATATCTTTTAGTTTTCAATTTTTTTGATCACACGTCTGTGATTTATAATTGATTTAATCACAATTTTGTCCCACTATATTGTCAAAATTTGTTTTATTTTTAATTTAAAAAAAAAAAAGAGAGGTAAAAGATCATTGAGAACCCAAGTTCCATGGGTCCGGTTATTTTTGGGTTCAAAAATTGGCTTTATTGAACATGGATTTCTTAACTTTCATGGACAAAAGATAGAGTATATACAATGAGTAATTCTTAGATACTCTCAAAGTATAATGAATGATATTCATTCCTTTCACATTTATGATGAGGTCCATTTATTAAATCCATAATGTGGTATATCATAAAATTAAAAAATAAAGTATCATTTCACTATACTCTAAGAGTATCTAAAAATTTTTCATATATTATATAAGAATTTATGGTAGATAGCTTGAAAAATGGAATATATATGTGAGCCTCAACAACGTGACCAACTCTCAACTACCAGTGTTATTAGCCACAGGCCAACTATACATATGGCTTCCCACCTACCCAATCCAATCGGGCAAGCTCTTTGTTATATTATCACACGTCTATATTTCATGGTCTTAAATAATCCCCATGGAAAAAGACTTGCACCAGCAAAAATAATATTAAAAAAAAAAACCTTCATGGGAAATGGATATTGTGATTTGTGAGATATCTTTGACAATGTTCTCAAGCGCTTTCGCTTTTATTGGAGGCTTCTGACCATGAAAATGCAAGGACACTTGTTTTTTTCTTATGAACAAAAAAAGGTGCATCTCTCATATTTAGAAAAAAGGATCTTGGGTTTTTTTTTTGGTACAGTAAAGTTAGGGATAAAAAAAATTCACAATATTTTTCAAATTAGTCTATCACCTCACATATGAACCCACCACAATCTATAATTTGATTTTTGTAACAACTCATGTGAAGTGGTAGGCTAATATTAAAATATTGTGCAATTTATTCATATGTGATTGTGAAGTAGTAGGCTAATATGATAATATTGTGAAATTGTTATGAATTTTTGTTGTGTCCTTAGAAGGAATCAGATTCAAATAATGATTAATGAGCAATCTTCACCTCAAAGCAAATTATTTGAAAATTTAAATTTAGAGATTCATCGATGGAGTGTGGATACTTATTCCAAAATTCCCATAATTTTTAATTTTCTAAAATAATTCCCTCTAACTTAATAATGTGATTGTTTGGGAATGTTGTGAAATATTTTATGAATTTTCGTTGTGTCCCACACTTTTTGGTTTGAATTTATGCTTAGCATTTTTGTTTGTCTTATTAGGTAAAGTATATTGATAGAATCTCATAAGTTGCATTAACAAAAAAAAAAAAAATGAAAATACGGTCATTTGCTGCTATAAAAGTTATAAAATATTGGATTACCAAAAAAAAAAACTCATAAAAATGATAGATTGATCATCAAACACATATAACTATATAAGAATGAAGGTCCAATGTTTAGTACCATATCTCATTCAATTAAAAGTTTTGAATGATGTTTCTACTTAAAAATTCCACAATTTATTTTTAGTCATTCATATCTTAAGGGTGTCTAACTAAACAAAAAAAAAAACACATCTAAGTATGCAAAAATGTCATAACTTTTTCATAATGAATGAGAGCGTATATTGTAATTACTATTAATAAAAGTTAGGTTAATAATGAGCCTAAAAAAAATGGTAAAAACTTTGTACACTTGACTTTTACTCAAACAAAATAGTGGTGAATTTATGAAAGAGTAATGATTATCACACAATTATTGTTGCACACACTCCATATACACTCATTTGAAAATCATGTTTTCAAAACATAATTTTACGATTTTACTATTATAACAAAATAATGTTTTCAAAACACGATATTAATTGTATGAATGTGTGTCTCATACATACAATGTGTAACTATTAACCTCAAGCTCTTTTCGTAAGCTTCCAAACCACCAAAAAGTAGTGTGCACATCACATGATCATATCATAGTATATATTTTTACATTTATGAAAGACTAATGATTATTACAGACTCATTGTTGCTCACACTCCATATACACTAATTTGAAAATCAAGTTTTCAAAACATGGTATTACAATTTCACAACTATAACTGAAATAATGTTTTGGAAACACAATTTTAATTGTACAAATGTATATCATACAATGTGTAACTATTAATCTCAAACTCTTGAGGGAAAGCTCCCAAATCACACCCAAAAAAGAAAGAAAAAAAAAGAAAAGTAGTGTCCTGGCCACATGATCCTATCATAGTATCCTTTTCTACAACTTAAGACTCACTCCTTTGTGACAGAAAACTAGACAAGGGTAGTGCCACTCGTTAACACCAAGGAAAAGATGTCAAGTCATTGTACAAACTAGGGTATTCTCCCATCATTAAATAACATGACTATTTCAAAGTAGCCCTGCCTAAAACGACAGCCACGTTTACATGGTTCCTTTGTGGGTTGTCAACTTGTCATGTTACTGTTTCAAACAGTTGGCTGGTTATGTGTGTGAATCGCTGCCAACAGAAAGGGTGGAGTTTACAAGGTTCATTTCATTGAATTTGAGGCCACATTTCCATCACCTCTCTTATTATTAGTCCAAATGTCCAATTGCCACAATTATTATATCACAATGGAAGAGATTGATTGTCTGCCATAATTTGCATTTTTCCTTTGCATCCCAGATCAGTTTTGTTAAGAGTGCTATAGTCAGCTCAATTAATAAATAATATTTGTAATAAAAAACTCTATATTTTAACTGCTTCTTTTTTAATTATAAAACTTCAATTTATGATATTCACTAATGATTGTGTTTTTATTATTAGAATAAATACATCAATCAATTTTAATGTTTATAGAAATTGAATTTTAAATCTTTTATTTAACTATTAGAAACTTTACTAGTTAAGTTAATTGAAACTCACATTCTGTATTTTATCTTGATAATAAAGATGGATTATCATATAATAATAATAGATACAAGGAACTTGAAAATCTACCATATTTATAAAAAATTAACAAAATAAAAAGTATTAGTATAATTTATTGACAAAAACTACACTTTACAATCGGTAGAATTGTTAAGGTTACTAAACGGAGTTACACAGCGGCTATACTTTGGCAACAGAAGCAAACAACCAAGGGACATCTATTGCCTTGTTGGAGAAACCTCCTCCTTGTATTGCCCATCACAACCTTTCAAATGTACAGTTATTAAATTAATAAAAGCCATCGTCTCATATGAAAAATAAAAAGTGTGCAATTTTAACTACGTTCTAGTCTTAATCTAACTTCATGTATTGGTTTATCACCTGTTAAGGTCTAAGAATGGAAATTAATAAATGATTAATAGATGTTAATGACTCAGCATTGATTTATATATATTTTTTAATTTTTAGAAAAGTTAAGTAGGATCAACATGGATTCAAGTTCGTTGCTAAAGCGTGGGTTCCAGTTAACTCAACTGGTAAAATCTTTGATGATTGACACCAAAAACTGATTAGTGTTTTGATCTGATTATAAAGACTAAAGAGTTATCATTAAAGGTGAACGCCATATATTGAAACTCTCTCAAAAAAATTGTTGCTAAAGTTTTATAACTTGGAGCAGGTGACATGTTTTTTGTGTGAATAATTTGATAATTACAATAGGGGAGATGGGATTTAAACCATAGATTTTTGAAAATACCAAAATATGCTAACCAGGTGACATTTTTAAATGTGAAAAAGGTTATATGAAATGTTTATTCATTATACATATCTTTTAAGAAAAAAACAATAATCATATTTATAGTAAGGACATTAGTTTCATTTTGATTCTAAACATTATTTTGAAAACAAAGATTATGTAACCTTTAAAAAATTATACAAATATGTTGGAGTTGGCTCATATTTGTTACTAGTTCCGTAAGTTCAGATATTTTAGGAAATTTGTTTAGGGAAGAATTTCTTTTTTGATAGAATGTACATGATAGAATTATTATATAAAAATAATGTTATAACCTTATTTCTAGTGGATTATTAGTTGCTTGCTCTCTAAGACATAGGCACTAGCGAATCATGTAAAAATATTTTCGTTAATAGATGATTTCAAACAAAATATTAAGAAATTGAAATTTAACAAAAGATGTACTTGACATTTAAAACTTCATACAAAAATATGTATGAAATTGTGGGAGCAAATCATCAAAATCTTTAAAAAGGATAAATAATCTTGTTTTTACTCTAATAAGATTAAAGGAATTGAGGTAAATGAAACTCAAGCATTTATCCTCTCTAATTGTTTAATAAGTTGAAAACAATTGCAACTATTACATCATGTAGATAAGTTTTTAACCATTTATGGAAATAGTAGGAATTTACCTCTCTCTCTCTCTCTCTCTCTCTCTCTAAAGTTTACTTCAATTTCTAGAGAGTGAGGCAATTAACAACTTATTACTACCATCATACACCCTTGGTTGATGGTCACTTCTCAAGTATAAATGCTTATGGGGTGTGGAGGCAATGGCAAGTTCAAGTCTCTAGGAGTAGCTTCACACATATATACACTTAGATTAGGTTAAGTAGAATTTCTATCTTGTAAAAAAAAAAAAAAAAACTTATTGCTAATAGACTAATAAATTAAACAATTATTGTTCATTGAAACAATTTAACAATTTATACATCTAATGAAATATCAGGATTCCCTTTTTTAGCGTGTAAAAGTGAATTTGGATTTTGAACATTTGGATTTCACTTTTTCTCTCTTCATAGAAGTGAATATGAATTTCAAATTTTATTTATTTTTTCTTTTAAAAGGAATATCCGAATTCTAGTTTTTGTATTTTATTCTCTCTCCTCCCAATTTTTGTATATTTTTGAGATCACTCATGCAAGTGTTCCCAATGAATTTTTTTATGTTATGTTGTTGTTGCTATTATCGTCATGATCCCTATTATTTAATTATCATCACTAACTCTTAATGTCATTAATAATAATTGTAGGGGCGGGTTTTGGGATCCTAAACCCAAAAAGTAAATGGATTAAAGCCCAAAGAGCCTAATACAATGAATTTGTAGAGAGTGGGCTAAAAATTAGATTTCAATGAATTGGACAACGCTTACAATGGACTAAAGATGGTAAGAAAGTAAGGAAAAACAATGAAGAGATAGGTTGAGTCTCAATGGGTTCGTGTCATATTTGGATTAACACGACTGACCCGTTTAATAAATAGGTTGGGTTAGTGTTCAACATATGGAATCTGTTTGACCTGTTTAATTAAATGACATTTTACCAATATACCTTTCAAACCCTAGATATATACATTTATTAGTTGTTGTGGTTTATTTTCTTTGACATATAGTGATTGATTATTTGTGATATTGAGATATGCTTTAGTTTTGAATGACTATTTGTGGTGCAATTACTTATTAGTTCTAAAATTTTATATTAAAAAAATTTTTTTGTTTGTTTTTTCATAATTTTTTTCTTTTCATTTTGAAAATATTTAATAAATAGATCAACACGACTAACCCGTTTAATAAATGAGTCGTGTTAGGGTTGAAAAATCTTGATCTATTTAATAAACAGGGTTAGTGCTAACTTATATAATCAGATACTTATGAATTGACATGATACAAATTCGACATACGAAATCAAATTGCCGCCCCTACCAAATATGTCCTCATGGAGGGAAAAAGAAAAGCATCCATTAGAGTGAATTCCAATAATCGTGGGTATGAAGTATGAACTAGCCAATAATAATCTGGTTAAGAATCTTATAGGAAAAGCTAGGAAGAGGACAAAACCCTATGCAAATCTCAAGGGATACCAATCCTACGGTCAATATAAAGAGCTCTCGTCTCTTGCAATGAGTTTAGTCTTCCCAGATTCATACTACAAATCACAATCTCAGCCTCTTTCCCTTATGTCGAAAGAGTACCTGTTTATAATATTATCGCAAACAATCTTTAACACAAAACTTATTTATAATAACAACCAACTTTATTCCCCAAAATTTGTTGGATATGGATATTTAATATATTAGGTTTGTCACGGTTTAACTTACTTTTACTGATTTTTAAACTAAATATGTCTTTTGTTTTAAATACATAATAACTATTGATAGTGAGTTTTAATCTCCATATTTTATTTAGTTAGTTGGTGATGTGAAAATCTCTCATCAAAATTTTTTTTTTTAAAAAGTACTGAATGTAAGCCAATCTCGTTAGCCACATGTACATATACATATTATATGTATATATATTATTTTATTTTATTTTTATTTTATTCAAAGTTATACCTTTCTATTGATTTTATTTTAGGTTTTTTCTACATCTATTTTTGTTTGACGTGAATGAACTCACTTTTTCTCACTACTGTACTAATCGTTTTCATACGTATATGGCCAAAAAATCTTAAAGGTATTTTTTTCAACTTTTTATCAAAACATGTCACTCTTATATTTAAATAATTGCTTATTTTAAACACTATGTTTTTCTTGCAACTCTATTAATTTATATTAACATTTTTATATTAAGTACACTCGTTATATGAGATATATGGATAAAAAATTTATATTAACATGCAATTTTACAATTGCTTGAGAGTTGAGAATAAGAGCACTCGTATTAGTTTGTATATAATAGAAAAAGTGGTAAAATTTACACAGTTTTTCTTAAAAATGACCCACATATTTAAAAAAATAAAAATAATACTTTAATAAAATATATTATAAAATAGACAATCAAGTGTGTTGTTTAAAAAAATGAACATATAAAATAGAAAAAACAAATCCTTATACTAAAATGGATAAATTTTTTTTGAATGTCCTCTGAAATAACACGCAGAGTCCACTCCCACAAATATGAACTCATTGATACGAGAGACTATCCTCTGGACGCGGAAATCACATACATGTGTTGTTTGGGACAGTACTCTTTAAATCCGTTCCTTGGATCATATAGCAACACATTCTTGTGAGTCTGCATCACCTTCCTTCCCATTCACCAAAGATCACAACCACAAGTACCCAAAAAACACAGACCCCACACTAATGTGGGTCCCACCCAACGAATGTGATTCATGAATCCCCTCGTGCCTATAACATTTCCTTTAAAAAATAAATAAAAGTGACACAAACACAAACACAAACACAATTGTGTAAAGGGGCTCCTTGGTAATATCGAGGCAAATTCAATTTGCACCCATTGTTTTCTCATTTGTATATAACAGCCTCTTTTGCTATTTCTGATCTCTCTCTTTCTCTATCTCTCTCTCAACGAAACCAGACAGAAGCTGAAAGAGAGAGAAAGAAACAGAAAGAGAGGGAGAGAGTTGGAGAGAAGAAACAGTAAGACACCAAAGAACGAGAGAGAGCTATAATATTAGCTAAACAAGCCTCTCTTTCTGTGCCTATTCTCTCTCTCTCTCTCGCAAAATACTCGGTCTTTTCACATTTTTTCTCTCACTTTCTCTTCAAGATGATCTCGCTGAATGGAAGCTCTTTCCTGGTAATATAACTCAAACCCATTTCTCAGATCACACTTTTGTGCACACCCATTTCACCAAAAAACACAATTACATCAATTTTTCTTCTTCTTCTTCTGGGTTTTCCATGTTATGCTCTTTCACATTGGAAATTTGGAACCCACGAAATTCCTTAACTTTCCCAACTTTCCAATTGTTAATAATTTGGTAATAACGCAATTCAAAGCCAAAGAACCAGATTTACTTATCTGGGTCTTTTCTATTTATCTAATTCACATTTTAAAAAAACTACTAATTTATCAAATTTTGTTCTTTTTCATTGGTGGGTCAATTCTTTTTTTTTTTTTTTTTTAATTTTAATTTATTTGATATATATATGTTTTTTGGTGGCACAGAACAATACTGGGATATCAGGGTCCGGTAGCTACTCTATCTCTCGGGTTCAGAGAAAAGGTCCAGTTTCGGTGAGAGTGGTGGCTTTGGGCTCAAATAGTCGTGCTGGTGAAGGAAACGCAGCCGTTTTGGTAGAGAAGAACAAGTTGAAGGAAATGAGAGAAGAGTCAGAGACAGAGTCACCCTCATCCTCATCAACCCTGATTGATGACGTGGACTCCAAACCCACCGTTGCTGGTGGGGTCCGAGATGTGTACGGCGAGGATTCAGCCACCGAGGACCAGTTTGTCACACCTTGGAGTGTTTCTGTTGCTAGGTGAGAATGAGACTTTGTGTGATCATTGATCTGTTTTTATGCTAATTTGCCTTTTTTGCTTTTATGAATTTCCTTTTTTTTTTTTTTCGATGATATCCATGTTCTTGTTTTTGCTAGATATGTTTTCATTTACATTAATAATGTTTACTAAAAATTATGTTGGATTTCTTTCTATTTTCTGATGTTCTCTGTATTTATATACATATGCTTGGGGGACATAATTTTGTTTTGATTTCACTTCTCTTTTATAATCATTTCATTTTTATATATAGAAATATTTTATGTGAAAGTGCAATAATTTGGTGTTTTTATATTCTCTGTTGGCGTGTGGTGTGGCGCTTCATGACCAAAACATGTTTTTTTTTTTTTTTTTTTTTGACTTTTTCGTTTTTTCAACTAAAATTTTAATCTCCATTGTGGATTTGTTTTTATTTATGATTGAGGGTCTTGGTCTAATAATGATTGTGTAGATCTTAATGTTCAGACAAGAAGATCTTAATATAATATTCTGATCTGAATCCGATCATTCTGGTGGTGATTTTTGTTGTGACATAAATAAATTGCATACTAGCTAAGTTTGCACAAATATTCTGCTCATTTCCTTGTCTCTGTTTTGTTTGATCTGGTGGCAACTAGACTTTCTTAAATTTCCCTTCTGGAAAAAAGAAGTTATATAATATTAGGACTTTCTACTGATTAAAAAAAAAAAAATATATATATATATATATATATTAGGACTGTTTCTTAAATAACAAATGCACTTCCAAGTGGGTTCAAACCCTTAACTAAAAATTTTTTTAAAAAAATTTGTGCATTTGAATGAAAAATGAAAAACCAGTGCTTTTTCTGTTATACTACAACCAATTTTCATAGCATTAAACTAAGAACTAGTTAATTTATGTGAGGAGTTTCAAAATTTTCTTTGTAGAATGTAGTGGATATGAGGATGACAAGAACCCTTCTGCAAAAATATGCTTCTTTATTACCCAAAAAAAAAAAAATCTGCTTCTTTTAACATTATCCCGATCATTTGGATGGAAATCTAAAATTTTGACTTTATAGCTTAGGATGTGCAAGAAGATTTTTCAAGTTAACTTCAAAACAGAGTTTCTTTGAACAATGTTGTTCAGTGCTATTTTTATGCAAATATATGACCACCATTTGCAGTCAATCTTCCAAAAAGTTTCTAATAATTCTTGGATGAAGTACCTGAAGTGCCCGTAAACTTGAGTAGGATTTTTCATGATGTGTATATATTACTTTTCTCATTTATTGGCTTTTCTCTTGCTCTGCAGTGGTTATTCTTTATTGAGAGATCCACACCACAATAAAGGGCTTGCCTTCACTATCAGAGAGAGAGACGCCCACTTTTTACGTGGCCTTCTGCCCCCAACAGTTGCTTCTCAAGATCTTCAGGTTATCACTTAGCTTTATACATCCATAGCTGTTTGGTTTTCTAATTTTATTTTATTTTATCAACTTAACATTATCACTAAACTACTCACCAGGTAAAGAAAATGATGCACAATATCCGCCAGTATCAAGTTCCACTACAGAAGTACATGGCCATGATGGATCTTCAGGTTCACACAATTCATTTTAATTTTGTGCTTGAGTTTTTAAGTTGGAGACGTCACGGCACAGTTCTCAAATTTTGTTCAATATTGGATTGTACTGAATTTCTGTTTTGCACACAATAATTTTTAAGTAAATACACTAGTGATAACTCCAATTTTGTTTCAAAATCTTATAAAATGAGAACACATGTTTTTGCTTAAAATATGCATTGCTGATCTTCCTATTCCCTCATGCAATTATGGGTGATCGTATTCCTGCTGAAATTTAATAAAATGAAAGTTTTGCTATGCTGATTTTTCAGGAAAGAAATCAAAGGCTGTTCTACAAACTTCTCATTGACAATGTTGAGGAGTTACTCCCAATTGTCTACACTCCCACTGTTGGTGAAGCTTGCCAGAAATATGGGAGCATCTTTATGCGTCCTCAGGGTCTCTTTATTAGTTTGAAAGAAAAGTATGTTTAGTTGCACACTTTCTAAATCCCTGCTTTAGTGGTCAATTCTGATGCAATTTTTTCTTTATAATTGTGTTCAAACTGAAACTGTTTATTGGCAGGGGGAAAATTCTTGAGGTTTTGAGGAATTGGCCTGAGAAGAATATTCAAGTCGTTGTTGTAACTGATGGGGAGAGGATTTTGGGGCTAGGAGATCTTGGCTGTCAGGTACTCTATCAAGATTTTGTTATTAAGGATATGTCTTATCATCTGAAATATGTTTTCTTGAAGTGTGACATTGGTTAGGTCATTGGTCTTTTACCTCTTTACCTCTCTCTCTCATATGACAAATGTCAATTTATGAAATGTTGACAGGGGATGGGAATACCAGTGGGAAAACTTTCCTTATATACCGCACTTGGGGGAATTCGTCCTTCAGCTGTAAGTATCCACATAACCAATGCTATTCATTCTTGTCATTGCTGATTCAAAATGCATGTGTATGACCAAGTTATCACTGGGTAGCAATTCTTTTCCAAAGGAGGGGGAAAGGCATAGTTTTTATATTTGAATTCCGTTTTTCTATACTAGCTTCTGCCATAGAACTCGTAGTTTTGGATATTCAGTTATTGTGCCATCAGAGTACACAGGTTGTTGCCATCAGTCATATAGAGAAAGCGAAGTAGCTAGTGATGTTTCTGTAATTCACGCAGTGCACTTTGTTCACTTTGTAAGTGAACTGATGATAATGCTACTCTATCTTTGCAACATGGGGGCTATAAATTTGATGGAAAGTTGTGGGAAAAGTTATTATGGAGCACCTGAACTCTGCAAACTTGACAACTAGTTGATTCAGCAGTCTGCTACAATTTCACCTTTTCTGTTTCTTGTCATATAATTAATAGAAATATTTTCTAACTTATTGATTGTTTCAGTGCTTGCCAATAACCATTGATGTGGGTACAAACAATGAGAAGTTACTGAATGATGAGTTCTACATTGGACTCAAGCAAAAGAGGGCTACCGGGCAGGTTTGTAATTTGCGTGCTAAATTCTTCTAGCATTCATTTATTCATTTGAGTTTCATTTATGAAGGTCATGAAATTATTTGTTATACACTTATTCTAAAGTTTACTTGCCTTCTTTTTGAACCATAGGAATATGCTGAACTTCTAGATGAATTCATGATGGCAGTCAAGCAGAATTATGGAGAAAAAGTCCTCATCCAGGTATTTGGCTCCAGCCAAAGACACCATTTAATTGTAATCTGGTTTGCAGGGCTTAATGGCTTATTTATCTATTTGTAGGTTAGTGTTTTCTAAATCTGTTTGCCATGTCTTGCAGTTTGAAGACTTTGCAAATCACAATGCTTTTGATCTGCTTGCAAAATATGGCACAACACATCTTGTTTTCAATGATGATATTCAGGTAAACTAATGTTGATTTCCATTATTGATATTTGGCAAATTGGGATACATGTATCTTTAATATTTGGGTATTCACTTACTGCAGGGGACGGCTTCTGTGGTCCTTGCTGGGCTGGTTGCAGGACAGAAATTAGTTGGGGGAACCTTAGCTGACCACCGATTTCTGTTTCTTGGTGCTGGAGAGGTCGGTATAAATTATGCTGTATTGAACAATTAATAAAGGGATTAAGGCTGTGTTCTTGTATTAAACAATTAATAATAAAAAAAGAAATAACAATTTTCTGGATTTGAAAAACTTATTAAATGGTTGAGTTGATGATAGTGGAAAACCGTAATATTATTCAATCATGGCTATTATAAGCGCTTGTGAGCCTCTAATTTGCTTGGTCCTTGTGGGCTCATGCCTGCCGTATTTAATAACTCTTTCTTAAAAAAGTAATTACATTGTTCTATAATGGAGAACATAGGATCATTCTTATTTCAACTGTAATTCCCTACTTGTTTTAGTAACCCTTCTCTTCATTTTTTTTTTCTCCTTACTGCAAGTGCCGAGACTTTGTTGTCTCACTTTTGTCTGGTGGTTACAGGCTGGTACTGGAATAGCAGAACTCATAGCCCTTGAGATGTCTAAACAGGTTATAAGCTGCTCTTAGGGTTTTTCCTTTTACTTTTTTTTTTGGGTGATGTGATTTATGGAAGAATTAGTAGATACATCTAAATATAGTATTACTCCTAATTTGTGCAGACAAAGGCCCCACTAGAAGAGACACGCAAGAAGATTTGGCTTGTGGACTCTAAGGTAGGGACAACCTAATATAGCTCCTAGCAGTGTGCAGTAGATTGTTGTTTCTTTCCATCAGTTAAAATTTGCATACAATTCCTTTTGCAGGGATTGATTGTAAGTTCCCGCAAGGAATCACTCCAACAATTCAAGAAGCCCTGGGCTCATGAACATGAACCAATAAAGGAACTTGTGGATGCTGTTAAGGTCTGAACACTCTCTGACTGTCTCTCTCTCTCACACACACACACCTAACATTTCCTTAGTTTCTATTCCCTAACTTTTCTCTTTTCATTAGGCAATTAGGCCAACTGTGTTGATAGGGACTTCAGGAGTAGGAAGAACATTTACTAAAGAAGTGGTTGAGGCTATGGCCTCCATCAATGAGGTAATTTGTCTATCCATTTACTTCTGTGTTTTAGGAGTTGTATTTACACCCTAGAGAAGCTAAGCTGGTCTTTGTATATGCTTACTGCTTGTAGAAACCTATTATTCTTTCTCTTTCGAACCCAACTTCACAGTCTGAATGTACTGCTGAGGAAGCTTATACATGGAGTCAGGTAAGAAAAACATGCACTTGTGTTTTTTGAGTTATAAAGAATCTTAAATTGTTATCGAATGATATCTTTCAGCTTTTATTGCTCTTCTAGATTACTAACGATGACCGACTTCTTTTTGTTCTTTATTCATCTCTGTTACCCACAGGGTCGTGCCATTTTTGCTAGTGGAAGCCCATTTCCTCCTGTTGAATATGACGGGAAGGTTTTCGTGCCTGGCCAGGTCTTAAATCTGATGTATTTAATGAATAATGTGCTAAATGTAGACACATGAGAAACTTAAAACTAATTTTGGTATTTTTTTTTTCTTTTTGATTCAGGCAAATAATGCATACATCTTTCCTGGACTTGGTCTGGGTCTAATAATGTCTGGTGCCATCCGTGTTCATGACGATATGCTCCTGGCAGCCTGTAAGTGCAATAAAACATGGATTTTTAAGAGTTAATTTTTATTTTTGCCTTGGAAAACAGGATGTAGGGCACTTTTTTCAACCTATCAACTCCTAGGAAAATTGGTGGTTATTCTCATTAACTTTCATCTAATGTATAATGTTATTAGATTCTGCAATTTTCAGTGCCAATGAACTCTGGTTCAAATGGCACTTCCTCCAAAATAATGGGTGTAGGGTGAGGTTGTGAATTTACAACCCATTGTATGCACGTGCTACTTAACAATAAGGGGAAAAAAAAAAAAAGGTTCTGAACCTCTTTTTAGGTGGGCCAAATGTTGGCCTAAGCTGGAACCAGACTTTCTGGTGGAGATAGGAAAAGGAACCAAAATTATGAAAGAGTTTGTGGTCTATCCCTTGCCAAAATATTGCATCGATTTTTATTTTTTACTTTTAAAATTACCTTCAGTAGACATGGAATGTCGAAAAAGTAATTTTCTAAGTTTGATGCAGTCAACTCAACCCTAAAGGGCTGCATCCGAAGGTTGACAATGATAATTAATGACTCATGCCTGATCTCTTTGGAAGAATTCTTGGGACTGACTTAGTCCATTGGAATGATGAACCTTTTCCTTGTTCTTGTGTATGTTGTAGCGTACAATTAACCCAATTATTGTGATTAAGGTTTTTGTTTAGTTGTAGACTTGTAGCATCTGATTTTCTTTAACGGTCAAGGAAAACTTTCCTACTGATAACTAATACATCTTTGGCTGTGCATGCTTCCTTGGAACAGCGGAAGCTTTGGCTGCACAGGTGAGCCAGGAGAACTTTGACAGGGGTCTCATATACCCTCCATTCACTAACATCAGAAAGATTTCGGCTCATATTGCTGCTAATGTAGCTGCCAAAGCTTACGAACTTGGTGAGTCATCCAATCGCTGAGATTGCGAAAATTTTGCTTTTCCAACTCCAACAACTTCAGCAGTTAACATCTTACAATTTCTTTGTAGGTTTGGCCACTCGCCTTTCCGAGCCTAAAGATCTGGTGAAGTATGCAGAGAGCTGTATGTACAGCCCTGCCTATCGAAATTACCGGTGAATTAGTAGAAGTTTCTCTAGAACTTGTTGTATGAAGTTCACCATAATCATATAACCTTTCATTGTCATTTGTCATTTGTCAATTTCATTTTGGTTATTTTCATTTTTTAAAGCCTCTCTCCCCCTTTATTCTATCCTATAAGTTGGGTGGGTAAAGGAATAGGGTGGGTGCTGATAGTTGTATTACAAGTAAAATATGGTTTGGAAAATGTTGTGCACTATTCAATTTATCATTTTACAAGAAATAAAAATTCAAAAATTTCAAATTAGGAGCATTAAGGGCCTGTTTGGTTTGGGTTTTTAAACAACATTTTTTAGTTTTTAAACAACATTTGACGCATTTCAACACACTTTTTCACCCACACGTATTTCAAAAAACTATAAACAACAATTTTCAAACTACTCTACCAAACACCCCCTAAATTTTATGGAGTTACACAAATGTATGTCCCACCCAGATATTAGGGGGTGGCACTTATGATTCAGGTCATCTTGATTCCCTAACTTGTAAATTGCAATTGTTTGGAGATCTGAAAGTTCTGAACTATATTATCTGCGGCTATAATACATAGGTTTCACTCGGGTCCCATGTAGTATCACATGCATTACCTTAGAAAGTTAGAATGTCCATCATAGACTTATAGTAACAGAAGTACATGTAGGCAGTAATGGACCTAATGGTCAGTCTCTGTAGCAGATGTCTAAGGCAATATTGCCCTGCTCCATTAATTTGATTAGACCATACATGTGGTCCACCTAAGCAATACAACCAATCCATCCCCCTCTTTATTGCACAAGGACAAGTTGCAGCCTGCAGGTAAATAATTGTAGCCATTTCAAGTCACCCCAGCGCAGAAATGATGTGAAGTTGGATGTATTCAACCAAAATCCAAAAAAAAAAAAAACAAGAAAAAAGGATGCCTGACTTGAGCCTATATGACATGACCAATCATTAGACCAATCAATTATTCAATTAGATTGTGGTCTTGGCCTCTTGGATCCAACCCTATCAAGTAGTTAAACCTAGCAGAATCCTTTTTAAATATTTTTCATGTTCTACATCTATAGGGGCATGAAGGGCTGTGACCAAAAGATTGACCTAATGTGTTTTGTGCAGTGTGCATTATACATTTATAATTTGGGGTTTTAATAAATATCATCCTTAGATTTTCATGTATCAATTTAGTTCTTGCATTTTTTATTTAACGAATTAATGCTATGCTTGTGACAAATAGAACCTCTTTTCTCAAACCATAATGAAATATATCGCATGGCATGCACTTACATATTTTAATGACACTATAAAAGGTCATAGTTAGTGCATGATGCTTTTATTTTTGTGAAATTTGAGAGAAGTGAATGATGGCTGATCTCTATCATTTTTATTTTTATCTTTTGAGGGGTTAACAATTCACATTATTATCTTTTATTAAATACTAATTTCCCAACTAGTTTTGATTTTGATTAGAAATAAGATCATCCACGTATGTCTTCCTTCTTCTTTTTTTAAGCTTGGTTTAGAAATATATATATATACACACACACACTAATTATACCCCAACCCCTACTTAGGGAGGTGCCATTAGACCAACATGGTCATTGACTCATCCACGTATATAATTTTAAAGCACATGTAAATGAATATTTGAAGAATTTTTTTTTTCCCAATTTCATTCAATTGATTAATTTTTTTAATTTTTATCTTACATACAATTCTAATTTTAAAATTTTTTTCTTTAAAAGGAAAATTCTAATTTGAAAAAAGAGTCTATCGTTCAACTGAATCCTCTCTAACAAACGGGTATTGTTTCTGTAAGTTAGTTTCTTTAAGTGGTGTCGTTTATTACACTTTTTTTTTCTTTTATATTATTTGACTCTTATGAAGTTAAGAGAATGATCAATTTTAACGATTTAGTTAATGTTGAACTGAGCCTTGTAGGCAATCATTAGTCTTCTTCTTAACTAGGTTTAATAAATTAAGGTATGACTTTAGTTAAGAAATATGGGTGTGTGACAAAATCATGTACATATAATAATGTGATTTAACTTCATTCAAATTTTAAGTAAAATTTTTTTACTTGTCAGTTGGCACAAGTCACGTACATAATATTATTAAAACAAACTCAATGAAGTTCAAATAACAGTAAAGGAGCAATGTCTGCAGGCGGCTCTGGCAGCCACACCTGAAGCCCCAGCTTGCTTTAAGCTTTTTTCGCTAAAGCATCAGCTACACAATTACAAGAACGACTAACATGATTGAATTCAAAAGACTGAAAATCTGCAGCTTTACAGCGAATGTCTTCAATGATGCTTCCATAGGAACCAAACTCAGCATCACCCTGATTAAGAGCACTGATAACCATAGTCGAATCCCCTCCAAAAATCACCCTTTGGAGCCCAATATCAGCAACAAATTGGACTGCTCTTTGGCACGCCAAGGCTTCCATATCAGCAACAGAATGAGACAGGGGAATGGACATGGACAACGCACCAACAGCTTCACCCCCACCAATCCCGAGTAATTACTCCAATTCCAGCCAACCTGGTAGCTTTGAAGTTTGAACACAGCTGCATCGAAGTTAACTTTGAACTGATCCGCTTCTAGTGGGCTCACTGATGAGAGATAGGAGGCCGAGGAGCCACTGGATCCGCATCCTGAGCTGCCAGGAAATCTTGCAGCAAACTGCCTGCCAAAGAGAGAATAATTGCAGTGGGATGCGTAGTTCGGCCAAAATGGATAGCATTCCTCCTGTTCCATAAAAAACCAGGCCGATAGAGTGAAAATCTCCTTTCGATAATCATCATGAACCTGCAAAAACCGATTAAGTAAGTCACTGAAATCCAATGGGCGGAGAGAGCTCGGTCGGTGGAAGAAGTTGAATGATCGCCAGACATCTTCAACTTCTTTGCAAGTCCATGGAAAGCATGCAAAGGACCCTCCGAGCAGATTTGGCACAGTTCACATTTATCCGAAGTCGAAATCTGGCAACGGAAAAGATTGCCCATTGTTGGCAGAGCATTGTTGCACGCTCGCCAAATAAAATGTTTAATCTTGTTGGGGATAGCCTCCAAACACCCTTCTAGAATAGTTTTTGTGGTTCAACAATGGAACTACCTGCATGGCCAGCCGAGTCACAGGATACCGATAATTTATAAGCATTGCTAGTGGAGAGTAGACCTGATGGGGTATGAGCCCAAACAATTTTATCAGGTGGGCTCCGACTGCTGAGAGGGATACCTAGGATCACAGAGGCTTTGTGGGGCAGGAACAATTGCTGAATCAGGTCCGATTCCCAAACACCCAAATCTGGATTGATTAGAGCTTATTTGGATATCATGAAAATGAGTGATATTACTCAGTTTTCATGATCTATCATCCAAACCAAGTGGGTCCCTCAGATGACAATCAGTTTGACTTGGTTTTGGATGATTGTTTTCATGACTTAAAAACTCAAAATTTTGGATGTGAATGATGGAAAATGGAAACATGATTTTGGTGTTTTTAAAAGTTGAAAACTGAAACTTAGTGGCAAATGTGGCAAATAAGATGACATTGTGAGCCCCTTACCAGTGTGTTGTCACATCAGAGTCAAGCTGGGTTATTACCGTTGCAACTCCCTTGTTTCATTTCAGTTCTCCCCCAAATTTTCAGCAAAAATTTTCCCTCTTCTCACTTCCCTCTCTCAGCCTCCTCTCACATCAGAGTCAGGCCTCTTCTCATTTTCACTTCCCCCTTCATCCCCAGTGAATTAGTTCCATGACAAACACTCCGTGATCGAAGCACTGAACTAGGCTTGAATCTTCACCGACGAGTCCATACTAACCTTTGTCATCGTGTCCATACCTCTCTCTCCCTCTCCTAGGTGCAATATATATCTCTCTCTCCCCTTCCATTTTCCATGTCCATTGTCTGATTTGGGTTTTTTGTTGGTATTATACTTTGAATGTGAAAATGGGTTTTCCTCCATGGACTGATGTTGATGACCCTTTTTGTTTATACTGGTAATTACATATATCAATTAACTGAGAGCATCTAATTGAAAAATTATTGTTCAAAACCTTGTATGGAGGTAGAACTGATCTTGCTTTTCATGTGTGGAAAATTTAGAAACAAATAGGCTTGCAAGTGAAATAGTAATCTTAAATTGTTTCATGTTGATCTTGCGAGACATGCTTACAACATATTGTCTTAGTTTGTTTTTGGTCATCTCCCCTACCCCACTTCTTTTTTTCCATTTCTTGTCTTCCTTTTTATCCCTTTTCAAATAGATACTATCAAGGTTCATTGCTTCCTTCTTTTCATTCCTGTGCTTGATTGTCTTGTTAAATTATAACAAGTGAACAGGTTTTTTAATGGAGTATTAATGCAATTATATGTCTTTTGGTTATTCAAATTCCTTAACTTTTTGTATGCTTTTATCCTAGTTATAGTGATCAAGATTTGGAAAACACACATAGGACATCGACCAGGATTCTCTTTTATGACAACCAAGAATAACATTAACTACAACATGACTTTCTAAGTTCTAAGAGTGCTCTTTATATGAGCTTTCTGTTGTATCTATCATAATAGAAAATTAGATTAACACAAATAGCAACATTTGGATCATAAAGGGTTGTAGCTTCAATTCCAATATGGTAACATACACAAGCCAAATTCTCAACCTCAGTCCTTAAATCAAGGAGCTGAATTACCAAAGATAAAGCATGACAAATTGCCTCCCAAATCCAAATATCAAGCCTAAGGGCTGACTTTGTTCTTTGCAATTTCTTTAGGAATATATTTTGAATTTACTCTAAAATCTTTCCTTGTACAAATTGCTTTCTATACATGATGTAAACTTGTTGTTATATAAGGAAATAGAGCCACACTTCCATTGTATGGAGTGAGGATACAATTAGAAGGTTGCTTAGCCGCATCAAGTAGTCCTTCTTCTAGTTGGCTGCAAACCTTGATGCTCTAGTTATGTTTGGCTGCAAATTTGCGAGGTTGTAGGCAGTTTTAGTCTTCTGTGAGGGGCTTGGACTCTGCTAAATAAGAGTATCTTGGAACCTACAAATTGTTGGAGTCTTTGGAATGGGGCTTGATAGCTAAGTCATGTATTTCCCATAATATATGACTTGGAATATTCCTCTGTTTTCATGAACTTCCTCTTGTTCATGTTTACTTGAGAGTTGTCAAAGGGATATGAGAACAATTTGATAATTGAGTTGGCAGCTTATTGGTGTGACACTATTAGTAAATTAGTGGTTTAAGATAATGGATACAAGTTTTTAGGTGGCATTAGAGTTCTGCACAACTTCACAATAATGGATGCTTGAACTTGCAATTTGTTACTTTTGTTAGCATCAAACATGGAAGAGGGTAGAAACTGGTATTACTATATCTAGCTAAACCTGCATTTTTTTACACAAAGTTTGTGATCTTAATGAACACAATGAGAAACAAGGATGTCATATTTTGGCTGCTGTAAATTTTCCATTTCTTATGTTGTTTTCATATATAAAAAAGTCTATGCAATCTTTTTGTCATCCCTAACTGCAAATGAGCTTTACTTATTGCCTTGAACTATTTTTTTTCCTGCTTAGTAAACTAAGAAAAACTACTTAATATGATTTTTGTATCACTAGGATACTCTTATATATGAGGCTCGATAGCTAGGATACCTTTTTTAACCAAGCTGAAACTAATAGGGAGAAAGATATTCATAAAAGAGTCATTATATTAAATTAAAATGTCAAGTGTTACAGCAAATTATTGGAGTCATGTGTCCAAACTCAATGAGTTACATATTGCCTATTACATAAACCACACTGTCATGGCAGACAAAATTGAGTCTTCCAATATCCCCAAACCTAGTACTAAATAAGTAGAATACAATAAACAACACCCATGAGAGAACTAGAACTTGTTTATTCGTGTTCATCTTCTCTTCAGCAATCCTTTGTGCAACCTTACATTTTTCTGTCATTCACTTTGCAATTCTTTCCCTTTCTCGTGCTTCTTCAAGCGATGCACATGCTTCCTTCTCACCCTCAGTAGCAAGCATTGCCTTATTCTCCAGCCTCCCAAACTTTGCTATCATGATAGGTACTATTTTCGTGCCACGCTTGCAAGTGTTGCTGTGCAATGTTGGTCATCATCCTGCACCGTACATGACAATATCAATACAGGTGAAATGAAGGAATTTATGGCATATCATGAACAGTGTAACTAAACACAAATGTAAACTCACCGGCATCCATTCCCTACAAACATAAAACCTCCTACCAAAGTTATGAAGTAACAATGATATCCTAACCACACGGCGATCCATGTCGCATAGATGGCCATTACAGCTGGAGTAGCAGTTACTTCCTTTTGACATTAGTTCAAATACCACAGCCTCTGCGCATAGCACAAAATGAGCAGTATTTTAATTTCCCATTGCTATATGCTTGCAAGGAATACTGTAAAAGTGAAAGTGAATGATGGAAGAAAATAGATTATGTCGCTCAATTAAGTCCTTCCAACATTCCCAATCTGCTCCTTATTGCAGCTCAAAATTTTCATATAGTGAAAGTGAATCATGGAAGAAAATAGATTATGTAAGAATATAGGATTGCAAATTCCTTTCAAATGCTCAAAACAGCCAATGTCACTACAGTAAGCATCTCAGCTAAACTAACTCCATTAATGCAAAATGTTATGAAAATTATTCACCAAAGTGCTACATGTCAATACAAAGTACTACTCTCCTAGATAACAATTATAGTAAAAACAAACAAAACCACAAAGGTAGAATCACATGAGAACAATCTAGATAAACTTAGAGCATAGAGACAAGAAACCAAGTACCCACATTCCTGACCTCAGAGCATAGTCACTGAAAGCTAAACAAACTCAACCTTGCACAAAAAAAATTAAAACACAATTTTCAGTATTCATGAAGTCATACATTGGGAAAAAAAGAGATGTGGGGAAAATAATAAAGCAAGTAGAGATATGAGTTTTAGAACCCATTCATGAATTTTGGTGTTCCTTTTGGGGCAAAGAAAGAAAACAAAATGAGGACCAATAGAGCAAGAGAAATAGAGCACTACAATTGAGAAACAAAGCACTACAACTAGGAAACGAAAAAAAAAAACTCATCGATAATCTTTAATTTTTTCTGGAAATGGTCTTCGACTTTGGTTGGAGAAGAATAGAAGCTTCAAACTTTACTTTTGATGGGTCCGCGATCTAGATGATGAGATGGGTCTCTCTGTTTTTTGGAGATAGGTATTTGGGGAGATGGGTATTTGTGCTAGAGATGGAATATGTAGTGTGTTGGAGATTAGGGAGATGGGTATTTGATGGAATGTGTTAGAGATGGAAATCAGAGTGTGTGGGAGGTGCTGGAGATGGATACGAAGAGTGTTGGAGATTTGGGGAGAAGGGTATTTGTTGAAATGCTAGAGTCAGAGTGTGTGGGAGAGAAGGAAATTGTTTTTAAACAATTTTTATATGGGCTGAGAGGACACATAGGTTAGTGTTCTGAGTATTTGGCAGGGTGTGGGCTCCACTAAAAAAAGGAAAAAAGTGATGAGGAACAAAATCCCAGTTATGAACCAAACAAAGAATTTTGAGTTTTGGGTTGTTGGTGAAATAGAGTTTTGAGATATGAGTAATGAGTTTGAGATATAAGTTTTGAGTGATAAATTTTGAGTAATGAGTTAGCCCCAATCCAAACAACCACTTTGTGTTTGAACTTTAGACTTAGCAAGAAATGTAAGCAAGGGGGTAATAATGGAGCGATTAGCATTCATTGGCAGCCACTTATCTTCCTTGATCCGAACATAATTACCATTACCATTGCGCCAAACCATCCCCTTATGAATCACATCTCTAGCACCAATAATACTCTTCCAGGCATATGAACTGGTAGTTGAATCCTTTGCATCAAGAATGGAGCAATCCGGGAAAAATCTAGCTTTGAACACTCTATGATATAGAGAATCTGGATTATTTAGCATACACCAAACCTATTTGGCCAACAGAGCATCGTTGAAATTTTCAATTTCTTTGAAACACATACCACCCACTTCTTTGGCCTCACATAATTTCTCCCATTTAACCCAGTGAACCTTCCTACAATCACCACCATACCCCACCAAAATTTTCAAATAAGAACCTCCAACTCCTTAATCGAGCCCTTTGGAAGTTTAAAGCAATTCATGGTATATGTAGGAATGGCTTAGATCACAAATTTTATAAGAACTTCTCTCCCTACTTGTGAAAGCAGTTTTTCCTTCCATCGTTGTAATTCCTTCGACGCTCTCTCCTTAAGATAAATGAAGCTTTGTTTCTTTGCTCTACCCACCAAAACTGGCAATCCCAAATATTTCTCATGTTGGTGAGAGGCTGGAACCCCCAAAAGGAGTTAGATCTGAGGTTGAAGATGGTGTTGTGTTTTTGAGTTGAAATAAATGTTTTTCTAGTTTTGATAAATTTTTTGCTCCGATCCTCTCTCATATATAGCCAAAATATCTAAAAGTTTTTGGCATTCCATCTCCATAGCTCGACAAAATAGCGCACTATCATTTGCAAAAAATAAATGGGAAACCCATGGCCCATTTTTATAGATAGATACACCTCTAATCTCCTCCTCCACCACCTTAGCTTTTTGGATTAAGCTTTGCAAAACCCATAGCACACAATAAGAACAAATAAGGGGATAAAAGATCAACTTGCCATAAACCTCTTGATGGTTAAATATGACCCAGAGGTTAGCCATTAAAAAGAACAGAATAAGAGACAAATTTCAAACATGACATGATAATTTTTACCATCCTCTCTTCAACGCCTAGGTGATTCATAATTTTCTCCAAGAACTCTCACTTAACTCGATCATAGGCTTTGCTCATATCTAACTTTAGGGCCATGTAACCTAGCTTCCCTGTGGTCTTCCTCTTAAGGTAATGGAGAGTTTCAAATGCCACAAGAATGTTATCAGAGATAAGCCCCTCCGAAAGGAAGGCACTCTGGGAATTAGGAACTGATTAAGCCAAAAACTTCTTCAAATGATTAGCCACTACTTTAGCAATAGGTTTATAAATGACATTACAAAGGCCAATAGGCCGAAAATCAGATACTTTCTTTGGATTTTTTATTTTTGGAATGAGTAAAATAAAGGTGATATTAAATGCATGGATTAAATTGATACTCACATAAACAGCCCTTATAATATTATTACAAACTATACTTAATTAGAGATGCTTTGTTGCTTTTGTAGAGTGTATTTCATAAAAAGTCAACGAAGACTCATAATGGAAGGGAGAAATAATTCTACTCCCATTTGACCTAATATAACATGGGAAATATTAACGTTGGTTTAGAAACTATTTTCATAAATGTTTTTATAGGAAAATGATAAAGTAATTAATATTGTTGACAGCTTTTTATACTTTCCCTAAAATTTTTGTTAAAACTTTTCTAATATAGTTTATTAATAATTACCCCAAGGATATGACACTCATTAACATAACCCATGTAACATAACTAATAAGCATTTCTTCTGGGTTTGAGTTCATGTTTCATCTAGTCACTTTTGATATGAGTACTGGATTAAGCCTAGCCCAAACAAAATGTTTAAATAGGCCCACAAAAATGCGTATAAAACTATATACATAAAACAGTTCCTAAAAAAAAAAAAAAAAAAAAACGTATAAAACTATATATAACTATGTTTTGGAAACAAAGATGACAACTAGTTCAAACAGTTCTGAGTATTTGGCAGGGTGTGGGCTCCACTAAAAAAAGGAAAAAAGTGATGAGGAACAAAATCCCAGTTATGAACCAAACAAAGAATTTTGAGTTTTGGGTTGTTGGTGAAATAGAGTTTTGAGATATGAGTAATGAGTTTGAGATATAAGTTTTGAGTGATAAATTTTGAGTAATGAGTTAGCCCTAATACAAACAACCACCTTGTGTTTGAACTTTGGACTTAGCAAGAAATGTAAGCAAGGGGGTAATAATGGAGTGATTAGCATTCACTGGCAGCCACTTATCTTCCTTGATCCGAACATAATTACCATTACCACTGCGCCAAACCATCCCCTTATGAATCACATCTCTAGCACCAATAATACTCTTCCAGGCATATGAACTGGTAGTTGAATCCTTTGCATCAAGAATGGAGCAATCCGGGAAAAATCTAGCTTTGAACACTCTATGATATAGAGAATCTGGATTATTTAGCATACACCAAACCTATTTGGCCAACAGAGCATTGTTAAAATTTTCAATTTCTTTGAAACTCATACCACCCACTTCTTTGGCCTCACATAGTTTCTCCCATTTAACCCAGTGAACCTTCCTACAATCACCACCATACCCCACCAAAATTTTCAAATAAGAATCTCCAACTCCTTAATCGAGCCCTTTGGAAGTTTAAAGCAATTCATGGTATAAGTAGGAATGGCTTAGATCACAAATTTTATAAGAACTTCTCTCCCCATTGGTGAAAGCAGTTTTTCCTTCCATCGTTGTAATTTCTTCCACGCTCTCTCCTTAAGATAAATGAAGCTTTGTTTCTTTGCTCTACCCACCAAAACTGGCAATCCCAAATATTTCACATGTTGGTGAGAGGCTGGAACCCCCAAAAGGAGTTAGATCTGAGGTTGAAGATGGTGTTGTGTTTTTGAGTTGAAATAAATGTTTTTCTAGTTTTGATTAATTTTTTGCTCCGATCCTCTCTCATATATAGCCAAAATATCTAAAAGTTTTTGGCATTCCATCTCCATAGCTCGACAAAATAGCGCACTATCATTTGCAAAAAATAAATGGGAAACCCATGGCCCATTTTTATAGATAGATACACCTCTAATCTCCTACTCCACCACCTTAGCTTTTTGGATTAAGCTTTGCAAAACCAATAGCACACAATAAGAACAAATAAGGGGATAAAAGATCAACTTGCTGTAAACCTCTTGATGGTTAAATATGACCCAGAGGTTAGCCATTAAAAAGAACAGAATAAGAGACAAATTTCAAACATGACATGATAATTTTTACCATTGTCTCTTCAACGCCTAGGTGATTCATAATTTTCTCCAAGAACTCTCACTTAACTCGATCATAGGCTTTGCTCATATCCAACTTTAGGGCCATGTAACCTAGCTTCCTTGTGGTCTTCCTCTTAAGGTAATGGAGAGTTTCAAATGCCGCAAGAATGTTATCAGAGATAAGCCCCTCCGAAAGGAAGGCACTCTGGGAATTAGGAACTGATTAAGCCAAAAACTTCTTCAAATGATTAGCCACTACTTTAGCAATAAGTTTATAAATGACATTACAAAGGCCAATAGGCCGAAAATCAGATACTTTCTTTGGATTTTTTATTTTTGGAATGAGTAAAATAAAGGTGATATTAAATGCATGGATTAAATTGATACTCACATAAACAGCCCTTATAATATTATTACAAACTATAGTTAATTAGAGATGCGTTGTTGCTTTTGTAGAGTGTATTTCATAAAAAGTCAACGAAGACTCATAATGGAAGGGAGAAATAATTCTACTCCCATTTGACCTAATATAACATGGGAAATATTAACGTTGGTTTAGAAACTATTTTCATAAATGTTTTTATGGGAAAATGATAAAGTAATTAATATTGTTGACAGCTTTTTATACTTTCCCTAAAATTTTTGTTAAAACTTTTCTAATATAATTTATTAATAATTACCCGAAGGATATGACACTCATTAACATAACCCATGTAACATAACTAATAAGCATTTCTTTTGGGTTTGAGTTCATGTTTCATCTAGTCACTTTTGATATGAGTACTGGATTAAGCCTGGCCCAAACAAAATGTTTAAATAGGCCCACAAAAATGCGTATAAAACTATATACATAAAACAGTTCCTTTTTTTTTTTTTTTTTTTAACGTATAAAACTATATATAACTATGTTTTGGAAACAAAGATGACAACTAGTTCAAACTGAATCCATAAAAAGTATTTGATGTTTGTGCAATTGTTTTTTTTTTTTTTTGAAAGGGATGTTTGTGCAATTGTGCTAGCTCAAAACTAAGATGTGTCATCTTGTGAGTCAAATCCATAGAGCGAGAACAAAAGATATTTATTGCAAAACGTAGTCTTCTAGCCCAATTGAGCGTATTTTTGGCGGGTTGTAGGCCTAGACTTCTCTTTGAGTTTGGTTAAGCCGAGATCAAAATTGAAGGTAGAAATGTTTAAATATGGACCTTAAGGTGGGGGCGTTTGGCAACACGAATGCACTAATCGTTTTGGTTGGTGCCATGGTCGTGTACTCGTTTTAAGAGAATACAATTCCTCTTTCATATAATAATAATAATAATTCAATTCCTCTGGTGGGAATAAAAATTGATTCAAGATATACTTCAATAATGATTTTATGGATTTTCAAATTAAAAACTATATTAAAGGCCATCTTTAAGAACCTCGAATTAGGAAATCAAAGTGCTTGTGAAAGTTGTGAATGGTAGGTTTAAAATTAAAAATGTAACTTATTGACTAGATTTGTTTGTTTTTGTTTTTGTGTTTTTGTTTTTGTTTTGTTTTTTTTGTTTTTCTTTTTTTCACTAAGAATATTGTATTATTAGATATTGATGTGAGTTATCGCAAATAGTGCTTAGAGTCCTCCTATTACAGATACACCCAAATTCACATCTAATTTTACAACATACTTAAATATTAACTTATAATTGAATTTTAGCACTTACCCACGAGACCTTCACTAATAGTTTCCGAAAAAAAATTTAGGTGCATCAATCATAATATAACACTTAAATAGGTCGTGGATTTAGGGGTGTAGGTAGATGTGTCCCTAGCTAGCTAGCATTATTCCGGTGGTCAACGGACCTTGAATCTCATGATTGTACTAGCCATTTTGGACCGAAAAAAATTTTAGATTCCTTAACAACAATGACTTTAAGGATTTATTGGCCCAACTAGCATTTTTGGGCCAATTTTGAAATTCTTCCTAAATCCGAATGATGAGAAATTGGGGGACTCTCTAGTCTCTTCTAGTGCAACTTGGGCTGAGCAACTCCATGTTTGACTTTGAAACCCTCTTGGGCTTTGTCAAACTCAAAGTCAAAGTAGTCAAACTATAGAACAAAGAAAGGACCACGACTGGGTTTTTCCTAAAGCCGTGTAAATGGAAAGAAGCAATTTTTCGTGTGGACCACCAGTCAGCTGAATTGTGCACTCTAGGCTCTAGCCGACATTTGCTTTAAGATTACTGTTCTTCTTTCTTTTTGAACGTTAATTTCTTTTTAAACAATTTTGGAGGAGATTTTTTTTTTTTTTTTTTTTTAAATAAACCTAAAATTGCTTTAAGATTATAGATTTTTTTTTTTTTTTTTTAAATTATCTTTCCGAACTTAATTTTCTTTGAAAATAGTGTCTAGAAAATTTCTCGAACTTATTACGTGTCGATTTAAGTAAGGATCTATGTGTACTTTTAACTTAGGAAGCATGGACACTTTATTTAGGGCGTTGTACTTGTGTCATACTGATGTCATACTGATGTCTTTTCATATTATAGTCAAAATATCAGTTGATGGTCATCCAATTTGTTCTGCGAATGAAATTTCATGGTCCATGACAGCAATCATGGGGCACTCAACTTAAGTATGCACACTTTAGCCCCCATTGTTGGAACATAGACGATAGAACCAGCCTTTTTTTTTTTGCTGAATAGACGATAGAACCAGCTTGGTCTACGAGCAAGTTCTATTCAAGGTCATATATAATGTTTCTTTTACCTTTGACCAACATAAAGTATCAAACAACTCTGTGCTCTTTCCGTGTGGACCTAATCTCTACCTCTTTAACTAGTCTTAACCATTAAAGATCATAGGAACACGATTTGATCCAAAATGACCTTTGTTTGTCATTTATTGATTTCAAAGTTTTCCTCTTTAGAGAACCTAGCAGAGTAAATTTGCTCACGTTTCTTTTCGAAGTTTAGTAAAAACTAGAAAAACAGCATGTTGAAAATGCTAACACAGACACATCTTTTTGTCTCTTTTACCTTACGCTATCATTTTTTAGACCTCAAAGAAGTCTACTTTTTTGACACGAAATTGAGTCTGGGTCCACTTCTCAACCTTTCAACCTAAATATATATCTAATTCTAATCGAATTTTCTCAGCAACCACAAAGAAAGGACAAAGATTTCAGATATTCTTTGGCTTCATGGGGCTAAATTATCAAAAAGCACATGATGTACACTATTAGCAATATCACATAAACCCAATTGGACATTTTCTTGGTTATCACTTAATAGTCATACCTTAGAAAAATTGGTACACGGAACTTCCTAGGCATGAAGTCAATAGTTGAACAAATTGAGGGCTCATTTGTCCATGACTTGGGTCTTTCAAGTTGTAATTCTAAAAAAAAGGACAATCGGGAAATTATTAATGTCCTTGTTTTGGTGGAACTGATTTGTCGAATTTTGGTTTTAAAGTTTGATTATATGCAAATAACCATTGCTTTGTGTTTAAGAATATCAAATCTTTTCATCAGAAAAAAGAGCACCAAACTTTGGCCTATATTTGAAAAAAAGGGAAGGCATTGGTGGCCCATCTTTATGCATGTGTCATGCTTTTTTAATTTTTTTGAGATCAACAATAACTTATTTATTTAGCCCAAGAAATTTAGAAACCTTATTCTTATTTTATGCTGTAGTAAAGGTATATAAAAACCCATCAGGTAGGGCCATCAACAAATTAATTTTATTCCCCTCAAAAAAAAAAAAAAATTTATGGCTGAAGAAAAATAAATTGAAGTTGTTGGCACAAGGAATGGGAATGAATCACTTGTTGTTGTGTTGTTGTTGTTTTTTTTTTTTTTTTTGGGTCTGAATAGGAAAGAATCACTTTTGACTTGTGCATATGTTATATGCATTATGGATGGGGTCATTTTAATTTAATGGATGAACTGGAAAGACCCTTACTGATTCTATTTTTTTGAATGATAATGACCCTCGCTGATTCTAATAAAAAAAACTCAAATAGTTTTATTAACCTATTCAGTTGTGTGGAGCTTATCAAGAAAAAGAAAAAGAATGAACTATTAAGGTTTTTTTTTTTTTTTTTTTGAGATAGAATTCTACTTAATTTAATTTAAGTGTATATGTATGTAAAACTCTTTCTTGAAAATTTGAATCTCAGCTTTTGTCTCTCTCACTCAACAAAATTTTGTACCTATAGAGTGATCATCATATAAAGGAGTGCGCGATAATAACTTCAAAAATTTCTAATTTTTTATATTTCCTAATCAAATTTGGTATAGTGAATTGTCTAAATGAAGCACATAAACAAAGTCAACATTTCAAAGGCCATTGTTTTTCTCTCTACATTTTTATTATTTTTGTCCCAACTTGTACAAACTGACCTGTAGATAATTGCCGACTATGTGATGCCTGGTGCTTCACAAATTATACTTCACGTTAATTTGTGATGATGCCGAAAAAATTACCAGTAAGCCACACGTCCTTACACGCTCAGAACCCAATCTACACAACATGAGAAAGGAGAAAGACCTAAACAGAGAGCACCAGTGTGGTGCCGGCCGAATACCCTCCGAAGGTAAGTTAGAATTTTTGTCAACTTCAAAGTGCTAGAGAGAGTCAATTATGCGTGCGAGGACGTGTGGCTTACTGGTGATTTTTTCGGCATCATCAATTTGTATAGAAGTTTGTACTTTTTTATTTTTTGAAATTCTCTTCTCAAATAACATTTATATCAGGTGGGATCAAAGATTATTTATAATGAGAAAATCAATATAGGATTTAATTTCACAAACTCACACCACACTTTACCTAATTACGTGCTTATGCTGTCCTTTTGTAGTATAATTGGATAGTTATGATTACCTAATTACTTTCTTCCATCTTACCATGGAGAAGGAAAACTTTGACTTTGAAAAATGCCTCTAAAGAGTCAAGACTAGAGTTACCATGAACTTTCTTCTTTATCTTTTAACTTCTATTCTAATGAAGTGATATTTTTAGACTTTAAAAAATAAAAAATGACTTCGTGTTAGCTTGAATAAGCTCAAATTTCTGTAACTTTGATTATTTGTTTATTTACTTAAAGTGAGGTAGAAATAAATGAATAATATATATATATATATTACCATGAACTTTCATATTCATCTTTTAACTTATATTCTAATGAAGTCATATTTTTAGATTTTAAATAATAAAAAATGACTTCGTGTTAGCTTGAATAAGCTCAATTTTCTGTAACTTTAATTATTTGTTTATTTACTTAAAGTGAGGTAGAAATAAATGAATAATATATATATATATATATATGAGAAATAAATAAGTTTTTATTTATTTTTAAAAGATATTTACAATATATTGTTAATCTACAATTTGAATATTTTTCCCCTTAAATTCAAATACTTTGTGCATGAAGGTGTCAGTTAAGTTATAAAGCTAGTGGCGAAGAAACTAAGAAATAAGTTAGATGTACACAATCTCACCATTTTCAATGAGTCCAAAATGTTGTGCTTAAAAAGATAGCCATTAATTTAATTTGATAAGGCATCCAATTAAATGGAACCAATTGCACACTTATTCTTTTAGAGAAGTGCTACCTCCATAATATTTTCTCAATAAATTATAAGTGGTAACTTTTTATTGGTTTTAACTAGTGATAAACTAATTATCTTAGAGAAACACAAAACACCTTTCGAGGAATGCCAATTCTACTACCTAAGAGAAGGTGAAGGCTCCAACTTTCTTAGCAACAGAAAAACCTAATTATCTTAATCATATATCAATTCAAGAAAGCAAGAATAAGATCTAAAAGACTCAATAAAAGATAAATAGATAAATTGTACTGAAAATTTAATTGAAAGGAAATAAAAGATAAATGACACATCCCACAATTTTTCAAAATGCAAAAGTGTCCCAAGCATGTCGTCCATCAAATCTTTGTTTTATTTTGTCCTAGCTAACCACCTCATGCACCGTGACTAGCCCCACGTCCATTTGCACCTTCACGTCCAGCCCCATGTCCTTTTGCACCTCTGTGACCTGCTCCATGCCTGCCACCATCAGTAGGAGCGCCATGTCCAGCCCTAGTTGCAGGAGCTCCACCTCCCTACCCAGTAGGAGCTGCACCTCTAGATTGTAGGGAATATATATGGTGACTTAAAAACATTGAGAAATCATAGCTCAAACTCCCAAAATATTAAATAATTCCAATCTATATGTGTGTGTGTATATATATATATATATTAATAGCAAAAATTTAGAGAAAATCTAATTAGATTTTAACTTATCAATTTTGCACCACATGAATTAATTCTCACACACGCACGTGCGCGCGCGCGCGCACACACACACACACACATATATATATATATATATTAATTCACATACAGTAATCCTTTAGTTTTCTCTAATCCAATTAGATTTACCATTCCATTATAGTAAAGTTTGCGTACTATACTAATATATTACACTTTACATATGTATTTTTTTTTTTTAATAAAGCTCCCATTTATCATACAAAATACTCTTCTAAAAACAAATCATAAAAAATAAAAGTAATTTGAAAAATACACATTTTCCATAATTAAACATATTAGATGTTGCTCTATACAAAAAATACTTTAACTTAATTGAACTGTAATCCTTTTATCGAGAATATAATTGTTTATTCAATTAAGATGTGTCATTATATATAACAATTAAATTATCAAAATTAATACTTTTAGTTTAATGTTTTATTATTTTATTAAAAATCAACTTATTCATATTTTTATTATAATCTTGAAATTTTTCATCTATTATTACCTTTTTTTTTTTTTTTGTTGTTAAGTAGTTGCATGAAAAAATATTCTCTATTAAACATTCTATTATTCATTCACTTGTTATATATTTTCTTTAAAAACACAACTAAAATTTGATTAAAAGTATATATATACTAAATTTATTAAACTTCTTCATTAGTTGAATTTTTATTACATCTTATAAAATTATATTAAGGTAATATAGGTATGCTACTAAATTGAAATATATTAAAAGAAATAAAATTGATTCACAATTTAAAATCATAGGTTTTACACCCATCCTTATAGAATTTACTCTCATAATAGAAATATAATAATAAGATTCATATTAACCTATAAGAGTATTAATTATATTAAATTGTTAAATTTCACTTATTTATAATATTTATTAATTGAGGTTCAAGTAATAACTCAACTGGTAAAATTTTTTATTAAATAAGAGATCTGAGTTCATATTTATAAGTATTAATACNAAAAAAAAAAATAGTATATATATATATCGTTCTTTTAGTCCCAAATTTTCATTTAAATTTATAATATACCCATACTGACTAAGAACATCTATTTATGATTATCTTTTTTCTGTTCTTTATTTCACATTTTAATTTTAAGTAAATTATAAGTACATCCCACGTGAAAGTAATGCTCATTACCATGTACTTTCAATGAAATGTCGGTGAAGAACAATAAAAAAAAAATGTTATTTATATACAGTATCTTTTGCAAATACATTGAACTTGTGTGTTACTTACAGAATCTTCAAATATAAATCTATTTTGATATAATATCTTGAATTTCAACACAGTAATTAAGAGGATTATTAAAATGTTACATTTTCACTTAAAACTAATATTTTTAATTAAATACTTTATTATATATTTTGAATTTCAACATGATAAGACTAAAAATAATAGAAGAGATTAAAATTCTATAAGACATGGTAAAACTGAGTTCATATTTATAAGTATTAATACAAAAATATTAATTAAATACTTTATTATATATCAATTTGCATTTTACAAAAAAAAAAAAATCATTTATACGGATTATTGATTAAAATATGATAAAAGTCACGCAGCTCAAGGTTGGTAAAAACGTACTGTTTTGAGACTATCTCAAAAACCACAACCAAGGGTTAGCAAATCTTATCTTAGATATATGATAAGATAAGGTTACACTAATCTCAAAACTCAAATGATAGAGTCACACTTATCTCTTTGTCAATTTTGATTTCTGTTTTTCTGAAAAATATACTTTTATTTGAAGAGAAAGAAGAGAGGATTACAAAAATAAAAAATAAAAATCTTTTTTTTTTTGAGAAACAAAAAGGAGAGGATCGAACGGGGAATTAAAAAATAAAAATCTAGCACCACAAAATAATGTACAATTTTTGCAATAACTCTCTATGTCTTAATTGTGATTGGTAGATAAAAAATAATAAATTCATGTAAAAATAGTAAATAATTCGATACACAGAAAAGTTCTGAGTTTATTTGGGGCCATAGAAAAACTTGCTTACAAAAGAGTAGCATTGCTGGGGCTAGGGTATCTCTTTCCAAGTCACAACTTATCTCATCAGGATCATAAAAAGTCTCACACACCCAGAGATTCCTGGAAGTTCATCTTCAAGATAACGTACTTTATGTGATTTCTTTTCTTTTACATGGGAAAGATAAAAAAAAAAGAAAAAAAATACTCTATTGTTCTCTTGCGTATCATAATCAATTCAGCAAAGCTTGACTTTGCTTCACCATCCTCTCCATTTTCTAGGAGCAATTTTTCTTTTCACGGAGCATGTGATGCCACGTGGCATCAAAAGTTGCCCTATCCCATGCTTTCACGTGTCCGTGCTTGTCAACCTTTAACTTTGACACTTTAGGTTAAGAAAATGTTTTTTTTTTTTAATTTTTTTAATTTAGTAAAATATTATAAGATTTTTACTCGACCATTTTGGCTATCCGAATGTGCAGTAATGGTCAATGATTTGATCTAGTCAACACATCCAATGGTCGTGATTATTGGATCATGAAACTTCGGTCTCTTTCAATAACTAGTGCACCCCCAATTATTTTTCTTTTCCTAATCATCAGTAAGTTTAGCTCAATTCATTGTTTTAAGGTAATTAATATTTAATAGTACTAGGTTTAGTGTAATTATATGGGTCAAGTTGATGATATACTCTAGGTTTTGGGACAATTAAAAGACAATAATAACATCTTGTAATAGTAGACTACTATTTTTTCCATTTTCAAATGATAAATGTTAGATCATAGATGACGATTTGGTCTTGTTAATTAATTAATTGTATCCAAAGCATCCAAAGCTTTGACATTTAGTCTTTGGACCAATCATTTAAGTATATATCTCCAAATAATATGCTCATAAGTAATTGGATAAAACTACCAATATAGTTTTTTTAATATTTTAGAAACGACCATGTATAGTATTAAAATAACTAAACTTTAAACTTCACGAAAAAAAAACTAAACTAAACTTTAAACAATAAAATAACAATTCTATTTCTTGGAGTTGGGTCAATGGCAAATAGCTAGCCTTGTTTAGGTTGATGCTTACATATATTGTTATTTTATAATAAATTGTTGATTTATAATGGAAAATGCTAAAATGAATATCAGTTTAACTATAAAAATATTTAAAAACTAAAGTGCCAATAAATATAAATATAATTGATGTTAAATAAATTATTTATTTATTTTTTTCGTATTTAAGAGCTAACATATTAGTTTGTAAAGTTATTATTTGGTTCAGCTTTTAAAGTAGTCCTTTGTTAATGTTATTCATTTGGTCCAATGTGAAAACATAGATAAATCACATTCTTAGATCCCAAAAAAAAATGATTAGTAAATTTTCTAAATACATTAAATCATGTTTTGAAATTGCAAAGGTGTAAATTTTCCCCAAACGAGCTAACCAAATGGTACATAATAAAATTTATAATATATCTTTAACATCACTCATTATGTCATTCATATAATAATATACTAATTTTTGTGTAAGTAAGTGAAAAAATCTAATTAAATTATATATAAATAACCAAGAGAATCTTGCAGTTCAATTAAAATTTCTAGAAATATAATACACTAATTTTTGTGTAAGCAAAGTGCAATATAAACTAATTAAATTATTCATAGATGGCAAAAAGTCTCATAGCTTAATTATCAATTCTTTAAACGAAAGTTTAGGATTCATGACTACAAGTTCCCCTCACTCAATTATTAAATTGCAAAAAAATAAAATAAAAAATAAGTTTCACATGCGATCTCCCCAAGCGCACACACAGATTATGGTAAAAAAGTTTCACATTTTTTTTTTTTTGATTGAGATCTATTCCCATTCTATTATTGAACAAAGCAGGCTTTTCTTTTTTGGGCAAAGCAAAATAGGCTTTTTGAATGGGGCTGCATGTTTTTGATGTGAGTGTGTGACAATCGTTTTTCCTGTTTATAATTATTGCTAAGCATTTCACGCAAAAGATCTTTACGAGAGCCAAAGCATAATTAGCAGATATTCCTTTATGGGTTAGGTGGATTTTTAGAAAAAAAGTTTCAGCAAAAAGAATCGGTGGATTAGAAAAAAGGAAAAAACACGTCGGTCTAACGTGTACACGTGTGTGGCGATCCATGCAACAAAATTGATATCGTACCAAGTCTTTGAAGTTTGAACCCCACATAAAGCTAGTGTGGGCCATATCTAAATCCACATGGTTTATTTTGGTTGGCTAAGTACATCCACTAGGCCTTTTGGGAGTCGCAATCGATTTGATAAACATGGCTAATCAATGTACCATGCACAACCCTATCCAAAAAAAAAAAAAAAAATATGTACCATGCACAATAATATCCTATCCAAATTAATAGGTACCACAATAATAGATAGGTGTATATTTATGAATATTCCATAATCCAAATAAAAAACCTTTTTTTTTTGCTAGTGTGTCCCATTATGTGACATTAAAAAAGTGCAATTTTTTCGTAAAGAAAAACATTTTTTTCTTTTTCTGACATGAAATGGATTCGTTCATAAATACCCACAAAAATTTCGTAATGTTTTATAAATACCCACACACAAAAAAAAAAAAAAATTTGTAATTTTTGGATAAAATATGCTCCCCGAGTTTATAGCCAGACCATGCAATTCCCATAAATAATCTAAAGACAAAAGTGCTATATAGATTGACCCAATATAGGAAAATGACCTTTTTGTTCTCAGAGACAAAGCGAATATCTCTGTATTCCTGTTTCTGTGAAATTCCAAGGCTCTTTCGCATTCAGATTCAGGCATGGTTTCCATGTTTTCGTATATAAATCAAATTTAGAAGCCACCTTTCTTTTTCTCTTTTTAACTTTCCCAACTGTAGAATTGAACTTTCCCAACAGTAGAATTGAACTTCCATATTTAAGAATTAAAAAAATTCAACAACCAACAAAATTTTCGGCTATTTTAAATGAGCTTGGTTTAAAATAAAAGTGCAATCTAAAAAAAAAAAAGAAGAAGAAGAAAAATGGAAGAGCAAACCTTCTAGAAAAGAAGGTTAAGATCATGAGCTCCTTAAATTAGTTTTTGCTAAAAACCCACTTTTCACATATATCTTTATCATACTTATTATATTTTTCTTTTTAGAAAAGAACTTTATAAAGATCATGAGCTTAGCTTAGTTTTAGCTAAAAACCCACTTATCACATATATCTCTATCATACTTCTTATATTTTTCTTTATCTTATATGTATACTATTTCTTTACTATTTTTTTTTTAGAATAAATTAGAGAAGGAAATGTATCAAACTTAAATACAAGCTTTTTTATATATTTATAACCGACACCTTATCTTTCATTCTCTCTCTACTTCTTACCTTGTATCTTTTTTCGACTATTTTAAATGAAAAAATGTAAAATATCAAAGAGCAAACCTTCTGGAAAAGAACTTTATAAAGATCATGAACTTAACTTAGTTTTAGCTAAAAATCCACTTTGCACATATATCTCTATTAGACTTTTCATATTTTTCATTTTCCTATCTTTTTATATTTTTCATTATCCTTTCTCTGAATACTGTTTCTTTGCTATTTTTTATATAGACTGGAGCATGAAATGGGTCAAAAACTAAATATATACGAGCTTTTATTTCCCAATTTGACACCCTTTCTTTCATTCTCTCTCTACTTCTTACTTGGTATCTCTTGGTGAGTTACAATATCTCACTAGTGGTAATGTAGGTAGCTTTCTCAAAATTTAGCAACATGTGTCCAACTTGATGAAGTGTTTTCTTTTTTTTTTTCTTTTTTTTTTTTGGGCTGCCTAGCTAGATTTTGGCTAAAATGACTTGGGGTATTTTTAAGCTAAGTTCTTTCAAATAAAAAAAAAAAAAAAGAAAAAGAAAAAGAAAAAAAGAAGCTACTATTGTGGGAATATATTTAAGCTACAGTTGAACTCACCAAAAGAAGGCCTTGTGTCCCTCCCAACCAAAGACTTTCAAGATTGGTTTCTCAATGGACAGATGTTGCTAAAATCTTCAACATAGTGATTGCGTCCTACTCTTTTTCTTTTTGGGCAAAAGAAAAGAAAGAAAAACCTTGCTGTCACTCATGCAAGATATTTTTATCCAAAATGGCATGCACAAAACGTTTTGATGAGAAACAAATGGCAAAAGACAAAATGCAAGCCATATGTGCCATAAATCTTGCGTGTGATCTTAATCTATTGTTTTGTAAAATCCCTTTCAAATTGAATGCTCATTGTATTCTGATAAGATTTTATGGTTTCTCAATGGACAGATGTTGCTAAAATCTTCAACATAGTGATTGCGTCCTACTCTTTTTCTTTTTGGGCAAAAGAAAAGAAAGAAAAACCTTGCTGTCACTCATGCAAGATATTTTTATCCAAAATGGCATGCACAAAACGTTTTGATGAGAAACAAATGGCAAAAGACAAAATGCAAGCCATATGTGCCATAAATCTTGCGTGTGATCTTAATCTATTGTTTTGTAAAATCCCTTTCAAATTGAATGCTCATTGTATTCTGATAAGATTTTCAATTATTAAAACAACTTACAATATTTATACATTAATTAACATCAAATCAGATGACAGATGAATAATTTTTCATTCTGAATGAATAATAAACAACTATTTTTCTTCATAATCTTTCTTTAAATCGACTCTTCCCAAATAAATGTCCAAAACTTCTAAACTTGGCACTCAATATTCATAATGACTTTTGAGAAGGTGTACAACAACCACCAACTAAAAACAAGGACCAACAATGCTAATTACTAATCCAAAATCTAGCCAAACTGACATCGCCACCCCTTTGTTCTCCTATAGTACAATAAACCACCATCGTAATTCCATTTTTTTTTTTTTTTTTTTTTTTTCTCATAAAGACCCATTAATCTTTCATTAAAACTTCTACTTTATTCTCAAAAAGAAAAGTACAAATTTTTGCATTAAAAAATAAAGTAAAAATTTTCATCTAAATTGAATTAGAGAAAATTAAAGGCTTATTTTTTTTTTTATAATAATTATAGAATTGGAAATTGAGTATTTACATTCTAGACATTTTTGTTTGAAAACAATAGGAAGTGTCAACTAGTAATAATCAATAAATATATCTCCACAATTACTATTTTATAGTTGATGACACGTTTATCAGTACAACTAGTGTAATAAAATTGGGAAGTATTCTTAATATTACTCAAAATAAAAAAGAAAAAACAGGTCAACATGCTATATTATAGGAAAGAAAAAGGAGAGAGATTCTTTGGTTTTGAATTTGGAAAAAACCTTTGTCCAAAACAAAAGGGGGGCCAAACTCTCCCCAACCAAGATCTAAGAAAAACTCTACACCAAAAAAACAGGAGACGCGTATTACAACGTTATCCTTACTATAATACATTTCCTCCGAGTGGGAGGGCAAAACCGTCATTTAATTAAAAACGCAACGAACGAACCCCCGCATTCCTCTAATCCCTTAAATTAACCTTTTAATTAAAAATTACACATTTCCCATTTTACCCTTTTTTCTCACTTCCCCAAAATCCCAAATATAAATAGCCATCTCTCTCTCTGTCTCTCTCTTTCTCTCGCTCACAGCCTCTGATCTTAAAAACTCTCTCTCGCTCACTTTCTCTCTCTCTATCTCTGTTTTGTGGGTTTATATCTGAGTTGGAGTAATTGACTCGGGGTTGGTGGTGAGGGTGTGGGAGCGACACGGCCATGACTCGGCGGTGCTCGCACTGCAGTAACAACGGGCATAACTCCCGCACGTGCCCAAACCGTGGCGGCGGAGGTGGAGGCAGCGGTGGCGGAGGCGGTGGTGGTGGTGTGGGTGGGAGTGGTGGTGGGTTGAGGCTGTTTGGGGTGAGGTTGACAGATGGGTCGATGATAAAGAAGAGTGCGAGTATGGGGAATCTGTCGAGTGCGCACTACCACTCCTCGTCTTCCGCCGCCGCTTCGCCCAATAACAACCAGCATGACTCGCCTTCCTCCGACCCGCACGTCCACGTGTCCGATGGTTACTTGTCTGATGACCCCACTCACGCTTCTTGCTCCACCAATCGACGTGGCGACCGTAAAAAAGGTACGTTAATTACTGTTTTAACTTATGGCGTCAGGTCTACAACGATCCCTTTTATATATATATATATATATATATATTCGAGCACGTACGTTTTGATGGGATGTGGTACACAGCGTGATCATAACCATTATTTTTTAATATTCACTTTTTTATTCAAAAAATAACACCTTTTTTTTTTTAAATTTTTATTTGAGATAAAACATGATCATGTGAATATCTATGAATTTTTTTTTTGATATGTGTGTGTATTTTGTAGATATAGTTGGGATTAGGATTGGTATATGTGGTGATTTAGGATAAGGTTTTTGAGTTTTGGTTCTGTTTATGATAATAATGTAATTAATAAAATTTATCTTTTATTATTTATATATATATATATATATATATAGAGTATATTTTTTGAAATTTTTGTTTATGGGTGTTTGAGGTTTGATTGGTTTGTGGTGATTTAGGATAAGGTGTTAGAGGTTTGATTCTGTGTTTGGTGTGTTTTACGTTTGACTAAATTTAGGTAGTAAATTTATGTGTCATCATTCGTAGTAGTAAATTTCATTTTCATTCATTTATTTTTATGTACTTCTTTTTGGCCCTCAAAAATTTTGTTTGTTTTTTGCGGTAGATGGGCTGGTTCTATCATCTTTCGTCTTATTTTGACTCAGTCCCTTTCAACCTTTTTTTTGGAAGGGGAGAGGGCAGTAATTCTTTTGGGGGGGTTGGCGGTGTTCATTTTTAGAATTATTTACTGCTTCGTTGTCTTTTTCACCATTGTTGAAAAGAATTCAAAGTAATTTGAAATTTCTGAGTGTTTTTTTTTTATTTTTTATAAATAAAATAAAATTGCCAATATATATATATATATATATATTTTTTTTTAACACAAACAAGGCCAAAAGCCAATATATTTGTTTTGTTCAAATTTTTAAATTTTTTTTTTTTTTTTGAAGTTTGCTTCTATATAGATGAAAAATGATGTGCTTAACAGCAACTTTGTTGAGTGTACTTTAATTTGTGGATGCCCATTAATAAGCTCCGGCTCAAATGACACTTTCTTATTTAATAATGGGCTAGAGAGACTCAATGAGTGCAATTGCCAATAATAAAAAAAATTCTGGATAACCATTGCAGTATGATTTATATTAAAGCTTGTTCATGTTTTTATGCATTTGATAAAGAAGGAAATAGTGGGAATCAAGGTTGGTTTAAAAAAAAAAATTTATTTGTGAAAGATTTTAGTAGTTTCTTTTTTGGACCACATGACATATTATAATGCTCTGCTTTTCTTTTCTTTTTCTTTTTTTTTAAATTATTTATTCCCAAACACTTTTGTCTTTGTGAACCAAGCACTGAAGGACGATCCTTTTTGTTTGACATCTAATGAATTGAGTTGTATTTGCTTCTGAGGCTGGACTGCTGGAGGTTTTGTAACTCTTGAGGCCAATACATCTTATTTTACGTTTACGCAGCATTATTTATAGTTAGTTCTGAGGTAGATTAGATATCACCATAGCCTGATGAATGGCTAGATGAATATGAGTTTTGCAATGGCAGCCTATTTTTAAAAAGCACACTGGGTTTCGAAGTTCTAACTGATGAGGGGAAGGTTGAAGGCAACTTTTGTATCTCTATGGAGTTCTGTTAATTTTCCTTTAAGAACTACAGCACATTAGTGCTTTACAGAGAAATAATGTGTAACTTGGAGGTAAACTTTTGAGCAATGGACGCACCCAAATCTGTGTTATGTGAACATAAATAAGCATTCACTATAATCCTTGCTATTGTAATTAATCAAATTATTTCGTCAAAGCAGTAGTTTTCTCATGCTTTATGACTTTTGAGAATGGTTTGCCACATTACCTATATATATGTGTGTGTATATATATATTAGGAGATAGGTAGATAGTAAGGGAGGGGAGGGGAGGGGGAGGTGGAGTTTGAACCACAGACATTGGGCACCATAATGGATGCCATTATCACTGGGCTATCACTTGAACCTCTAGGAAGCTGCTATTTGCAAAGCCTTTTGGAGTCTTTGCCTAAATGATATGTTTTTATTGTTGTAGAGGATAAGTTGTGAGTTCTAGTTAGTTGAACTGGTAAAGTCTATTATTATCAACTAATGGACCTAGTTTCAAATCCCACCTATTCAAAAACCCAATTGGTGTCCTCCTACTCCAAACGCCAATAGGCGTCTTGGCTTGATGATAATTAACAATTATCATGGAGCAAACGTTATAGGCTTAAATCCTATTGCATGTAAAAAGAAAAAAGGAATTATTGCAGTGGATAAGATGAGGTTGTTGGTCCACATTTATGCATATTCAGTTCATTTATAAAAGAAATATTTCTGAGTTCTCTTTGTACAGAGGAACATTTTCTGTTTTCTCTGATCCTCTGTGCTGCGCATAGGGCCTCATTATAATTGTGAATTCTCAATCAAACGTTTAGTATCAAGAAAACTTTCACATATACATAAATTTCATCATGACTGTTCTGCCATGTTGTAGGAGGCATCTATTTGATTGTCCTTGTGGCCTATAACTTTACTGAACCCGTGACACACCCTGCAATCCATTATTATTGGGGGAGGGATGCTATTTGAATTTTGAGCTAGATCATGTTAGCCACAATTGAGATGATTCCTACTACACATTGCTTTGATTGTCTTGCATTATCCCATGTTTCTGTTTCTCTTACCGTTTAGGGGCATCATTAATTAGGTACCATTAGCTTCTTACCATACTTAAGTTATCCTATTGTTTTGGCTCTCAAGATCAAGAGAATCTACTTTCTAGCGTCTATAATTCACACAGTGCATCAATCTATTACAACCGTTTTTCTCTATATAGTTGCGTAACCTTCAGAGCTCTAGTTGACTGGTTTTACCTCCTAAATTTGACTTGCTTCTATTGAGTTATGGTGGATGTATCAAATGCTTGCTCATTGAATGCATATATAGAAATACGGACAGCTACCTTTGCATTCAATAAATCAGTTATCTATCAAATCAGCGTAGTTATTGTTCAAGTCCAATTGTCTTGTCAAAACGTTTTTTTTACTGTACTGGATTTGATTTTCAGGTGTCCCATGGACAGAAGAGGAACATCGACTGTTCTTATTAGGCCTTCAGAAATTGGGGAAAGGAGATTGGCGTGGGATAGCACGAAACTTTGTCATGTCACGGACTCCTACACAGGTGGCGAGCCATGCACAGAAGTACTTTATCCGGCAGACTAATGCGAACCGAAGAAAGAGGCGTTCCAGCCTTTTTGACATGGTTCCTGATATGGTTTGTCTAGCTTCTTGCATTATCTTAGTTGTTTCACACATAAAAAGACACTGGAATCTTTGCACACAGACAGTCACTGCCAAATGCTTATAGCTTCTTAGTTAGCCCTCGCATTGAGATTTTCCATGTCAGTTACATCATCCATCATTTCTCTGAATTAAAATCCATAACTCAGCTGGAGAGAATATCAATTGTGATTATTGCATATTTTTACAAACATATATCATAATCTAATGAAAGAAAATGGTATGTTATTTTTGTTGAAGCAGGGCATTAATCAAATGCAATTTAATGGTGGCAGTAATAAATTCTTCTCATTGATTTTATTTTTGGTTATTGTTGTCAGTCCACAGATACACCATCTGTGCCAGAAGAACAAGTATTGCTGCCTTCTGCTCAGGCAAGAGAAACTGATACTGCAAACCCATTACCTTCATTAAATCTTTCCCTCAACTCGGAATTTGAACCTATGGAAGCCATACCTCAAGAGGAAGCCAAAGAATCTGATGAAAGTGTGACAGGATCAGGTGGAATGGCACCAATGATTCCTGAATTTTTCCCTGCTTTTTTAACTCTTCCTTTCCCAATGTGGCAACCAAATACAGCTCCTGTAGAAGAAGAGAAGGGTGCGGAGACATCACATCATCAGGTCTTGAAGCCAATTCCAATCCTTCCCAAGGAACCTGTCAATGTTGATGAACTTGTTGGCCTGTCTCAGCTTAGTCTTAGAGAGGCTGAGAGACTCCATAGAGAGCCTTCGCCGCTGTCCTTAAAATTGATAGGTACGCCCTCAAGGCAGTCAGCGTTTCATGCAAATGCTCCAGTCAGTGGGTCTGACTTAAACAAGGGTGAGAGTAGTGTGATCCAAGCAGTTTGAAATTGGGTGAAGAGATCTGTATTAAGATCCTTTCTTTTTCATGAACTTGTACAATTGCATCTTCACTAAAGTCATTTTGATTTATTTTTTGTTAGTACGAAGAATTGCAGTCTCTATAACATAGGTTAGATCAACATCTTAGGCAATATTTATTCTTTTCAACTGTAAACGTACAGCTAGCTGTTGAAATAATTGAATTGATTTGGCACAAAAGTTCTGGTTTTTGTAGATGATGACCTATGATAGGTATATCCATTTTCGTACTTGGTTGTTCATGCAATCTTAGGCAAAGCTCTAACCCTTATTTCTACTGCTCTTATGGTAAAAGTTGCCCCGATCGTAGTATGTCTTTTAGCTAGTGAAGAATTCATCTTAAGGTCTATGACCTATCTAATTACCACCACTGTCCTCCATGTCTAAGCCTAGCCCCAGGTCCTTGCTGCATTTCAGAGGCCCCTATATTTTACATTTTATCAGAGGTCTTTGCTATATGCTATCAGCTCCTCAGATCCCGAACTGTACCGAAGGAACAAATTCAAATGTATGGTGAATTTGTATTTTGTGCAGAAGGCATATACAGCTTCAATTTCTTCCTGGTACATTTGAGGAGTGTCTTAACTTGTGTCTTTACTAGGGAGAGATCCATTGCCACGAGGTTGGTAACATCAAGGCTAATGGTGAATGCTGCAGTTGAAAGGAAATTGTGAAATACGAAACAAGATCGGTGATAGGCTTAGGCAGTGGTCAAGAACAAAAATGAGGGGAAAAAAAAAAAAAAAAAAACCAAAATGCTACATTATAATGATATTATAAAGAAACAAATGCAGATGTCTTACGATAGTTCCCTTACACTTCTTTTACAATCGTCAAACGAGACATTAAGGATTAAAATCATCCCTCCACTAGATTGCATTTGGACCCTAATCTATCAAAAATGTGCCACTGAATTCCAAGAGGATTATCAACGGATATACTAAAATGGGAACTTCGACATTAACAATACTTCTACTAAACATGCACCTCCCTTGGCTCCTCCCGCATAATATTGTGTGCTTACAATTTCCAATTTGGCCTTTCCTTTAGAGGCCGTTTGGTTTGCGAAGTATTAGTAGGATTCTCATTGCATTCTGTGAATTTAACAGGTTGTCTATGTTTGTTTCCAGTTCAGACTCAAGACATTCTTGAAATGACATTCCTGAGGACTCAGATTGTAGCGAGGCAGCTACTGGCCTTGCTTCACTAATGACTATCTTATTGGGCAAGACTAAACTGACTCAACTAACTATCTGGGCTATAGGCCCGGGGCCTGGGGGCTCCAAATCGTGCTTTAATTAGGCAAATAAACTCAATAAATTGCATTGAGTTGATACACAGAATTCTCTTCAGTCTAGACAAAATTGTTGTCCAGTGGACAAATTAATTTATTCTTCGATCTTTTACCTTTGGGCTTGCAATATAATTTGTGACCCACATTGTCAATATGAGCCACTCAGTCCCATCACTATTTCTGCTGCTTGAATTAAATACGATTTTTTTTTTTTGAGAAATAAATAAATACGATTATTAATTAACCTTTGGGCTTGCAGAATAATTTGTGACCCACATTGCCAGACTGACCTACTTGTGCAAATAATTGTGAGCTATGTGTCTATATATATATATATATATATATTTTTTTTTAAAGTAAAATAGTTAGTCCAAGTTTGTTTGATAACAAATAATATTTTTGTTGATTTTGAGACATTGCATTGCATGAAGAATCATAATTTTGAGACACAAGTTTTATGATACTTATGTTAGATATGAGTAAAGCACATGAGCGAGTTGAGTGGTTTTTCTTGAAGGAACTTATGAGGAGGATGTGTTTCAATGAAAGATGGATTAGTTTAATTATGGTTTGTGCGAAGATTGTTACCTACTCTATTCTTGTTAATGGAGAGTCCAAATGCTTGATTCACGCTACTAGGGCCTAGGGGGATTAGACAGGGAGACCCATTATTTCCCTTTCTTTTCTTACTTTGCATTGAAGGGTTACATGGTCTCATTAAACAAGCAGCTAGGCTAGGGAAGATTAATGGGTTCTCTCTACGCAAACAAGGGCCAAAACTAACACATTTGTTCTTTTCAGATGACATTCTTCTCTTTTGCATGGCTAACTCTGAAGAAGGTAGCAATGTTTTGAATCTTTTATTCGACTATGAGAGCACATTTGGTCAAAAAGCTAACAAGGATAAAATGACTATTTTTTTTTTAGCAAATCTGTTATAGAAGCTACAAGACAGATCATTAAAGGTGTTTTGGGTGTCCATGAAATTAAGCATTAAGAAAAGTACTTAGGTCTCCCATCTCTTGTGGGGAAGGGAAAGAGAGCAAGCTTCAACTACTAGTCTAGAGGAAGCTCCAAAGTTGGGAAGGTAAATTACTATCACAAGTAGGATGAGAGGTTTTAATCAAGTTGGTTACTCAGGCCATTCCTACTTATGTTATGGGGTGTTTCAAGCTCCCATTGGGTTTGTGTAACGAGTCTGAGGTTTTGATCATAAAATTTTGGTGGGGACAACGTGGAGATAAAAGAAAAATTCATTGGCTTAAATGGGATGAAATGACTAAATCTAAGATGATTGGAGGTATGAGATTTCAGGATTTGACTTTTTTCAATGATTTTCTTCTTGCTAAGCAAGCCTAACGGCTTTTGCATGATAAGAACACACTGTTTTTTCAAGTTTTCAAGGCTCGTTTCTTTCCCAATTGTTCAATAATGGACATGAAGGTTTCTAGATTAGGCTCTTATGCATGGAAAAGTATGGTGTCTAGGTGATGGAGAGTTGTTTAAAATATGGCAACACCATTGGCTACCTATAAAACACCCTACCTTGGTTTCTTCTCCTGTTGTTAACTCTCTCGAGGAGGCAACAATTGATTCTTTGATTAATGCATCTACAAGACAAAGGGATAGTGATATGATTGATGGCATTTTTGCACCTTAAGAGGCTGATTTCACTAAGCATATACCCTTAGCTTAGTGTGTATCGGCAGACTCTATCTTTTGGTCCATGTCACAAGATGGTCAATACTCATGCAAGTCGGGTTACAAGTTCTTGAAGGTAGAAGTAGCTATGGATCACCATGTGGAGCCTCCGCTAGATGAGAAAAATCTTTGGAATGGTATTTGGTCTCTTAACTTGCCAAATAAAGTCAAAAAATTAATGTGGAGTGCTTGTCGAAATTTTATGCTCAAGAAGTTTAACCTGGTATGGCAGACTATTATCAATTGTCCTCTTTGTGATCGGTGCAAAGCTGTTCCAGAATCTCCACTACATACCTTATGGTCTTGCTCGGAACTTGATCCGGTTTGGTCTGATGCTACAACATGGATCACCATGTAGAACCAGCTATGGATTGCCATGTGGAGCCTCTGCTAGATGAGAAAAATCTTTTGAAAGGTATTTGGTCTCTTAACTCGCCAAATAAAGTCAAAAAATTAATATGGAGAGCTTGTTGAAATTTTATGCTCACGAAGTGTGATGCCCCAATTTAATTGATTGTGTGATGTGTGTGGGTGTGTGATGAGTCTCACATCAGGTATTTACTGGGTAGATCTGGGCTTTATAAACAACTACAAGGAGCCTCAATTGTGATTAGTCCTTTTGAGGTATAACACAGATGTGGCTAGCGCTTTTCCTTGGATCGTTACATATGGTATTAGAGCCGGCCCAGTAACTCCTTATGGACTCAGAGACACTACCCCATAAAGTGGGCCCTAACGAGGACGTTAGGGATTCAAGTGGGGGGAGATTGTGATACCCCAATTTGATTGATTGTGTGATGTATGTGGGTGTGTGATTAGTCTCACATCAAGTATTTACTGGGTAGATTTGGGTTTTATAAATAATTACAAGGAGCCTCAATTGTGACTAGTCCTTTTAAAGTATAGCGCAGATGTGGCTAGCGCTTTTCCTTAGGTTGTTACACAAAGTCTAACTTGGTATGGCAAACTATTATCAATTGTCATCTTTGTGATCAGTGCAAAGTTGTTCCAGAATCTCCACTGCATGCCTTATGGTCTTGCTAGGAACTTGATTCGGTTTGGTCTAATGCTACTACATGGGGTTTTTGCAATACCTCTTCTTTCTTGGATTTCAAGAAGCTTCTTTCATGGGTCTTAAAACATAACATAAATTCAGAGTTATTTGCAATAATCACCTGGTCCATTTGGAATCAAAGAAACCAATTTCATTTGGTTCAACCATGCTACAATGTAAATTCAATTAGCTCAACTTTCCAAATATCGGTTTGAGGAATTCATTGCTGTGCATCCACCTCAGCTTCTTCATCCATGCAGGCCTCGTGTTTCCTGGAAGGCTCCACCTTCGGTAGCTTCAAAATTAATTTTGATGGTGCAATCTTCCCAGGGGAGAATAAGTCTAAAATCGGAGTGGTAGTTCGTGATTCACAGGGCTTAGTCATTGCTTCTTTATCCCAATAGCTCTCCCAAGCCTTTCAAGCTTTGGAGATTGAAGCTATTGTGGCAAGCCAAGCTCTTGAATTTGGTATAGTAGTCGAAGTTCATCAAGCTATTTTAGAGGTAGATTCTGCAGTGATTATGAAAGCTTTGGGAAAGGATGGGATGTCTTTAGCCTCCTTTGATCCTCTAATTCAAGATGCTAATGGCCTGTTTGGTTTAGAGGTGTTTTGGGTGATATCATTGAAAACTCATAACTGAGTTATCAAAAAACTTGGGTCTCACACAAATTTTTTGTTTGGCTTAATTTTCACATTGTGTTTCCATCACTTAAAACTCAAAATTTTTGAGTTAGAGTGATGGAAACAGAAAATATGAAATCAGTGTGTTCAAAAATTGAGATAGGAAACTTAGTGGCATTGCTATAAATATTCGGACTCTGTGGGACCCAGAGATTCTGTGTTGTCCCATCAGTTTATATATTACCGTTGCAAACAACCACAGCACCACCACAACAAACCCAGCGTCGCCATAGCACCACCACAACAAACCCAGGCCAATCCACACCATCGAAACACCAAACCGATTCAAGCTAGCCCTAACTACTTCAAGCCATGCCGTGACCTAGCCCCAAAAACCCAATCTTAAACCCGATCTCCACTGTGAAACCCAGCCAACACCCAAATGACCACCACCGAAACCCACCATCACCAATCTGAACCTAGCAACCACTGAAACAACCCACCATCACTGATTCAAACCAACCAAAAACAGTTGAGAAAGAAACAGAGAAGAGAGAAAAAAAAATGAAATACAAATTGAAGAGAAGAGAGATAGAGAAAGAGAGATAGACAAAAAAAAATTTATAGAAAAGAGGGAGAGTTAGTGAAATGAAAGGTGAGAGGATGTGTAGGAGAAGTAAAGGGGAAGATTTTTTTTGTTAGTGAGATGTGGGTAGCAATAGTAGTAACAATGGGTAGTGTTAGTGGGTGGGGTCCACGGTTTTGGAAAAAAGTTGTAAAAATATGTAACTAAGTTATGAGTCTGTTGAGGTTCAAAATTAATCATAGCCCAAGGCCCAAAGAAATAACACATTGGGCTAACTTCATGGGAAATGAAGCTAGAAAAATAAAAGAGCTGAGCTCACATAATGAAGAAAAGGGTGAAAAGTCTAAAGAATTAGGATCCGAAGACCCACGAAGGAACGAGCTTTAAAATCCATGAAGTAAAGGAAAGGCCTAGTTGGCCAAGATCAGTAAGCCAAAAGAAGCCCAATAGGAGGAACTAGGTCGGGATCTCAGAGATTACCAGAGCCCGGGGATCCCTAGAACGCATAACATGCTCTAAGTAAGATTGGAACGGCTCAAAGGAAGAAAGCATAAAGGATGAAGGACAAAAGGGTCTCAAGCGCCCAGCCATGCAATGAGGGATCAGAAAGTATAAAGCAAACATTCATGAACAAATGAGCTGTACCCTAAGGGACCAAGAATGAGAAAACCATAAGAAGAAGTGGTTGGAAGGGAGCTTTCAACCTAGCAGTAAAAGATTCCGACTGTTTGGGAAAAATGACAAGGATGGAGGGTAGTCAAAAGCTGAAAAGGTGAAGAGAGCCAAATAGCTAAGATCAACAACCTGAGGGGATCTTGGAATAGAAAGTTAGCTAGGGGCATTCAGCTTGGTCAGACCAAAAGGAAGAAATTATGAGAAAGATGGAAAGGACCAGCCCCTGGGTAACTGACACAGCATGAGCTCTGAGGGGTAAAAGAGAGAAATCACTGATACCTCGGAGCCTTAGTGTCGCACTATAAAAGGAGGAGAAAACCCATGTTGAGGGGCATTCATTCATTCGTCATCATTTTGATTTGAGAAAAGATATCATAATAGAACTATAGAAAGAACTCTGTAAAATTCAAGGGAAAACAGAGGATCGTCTCCTGGTATCCTAGAAAACAACCACTATAGCACATACTTGGATTCGAAAGTATTCAAACTTTGCAAGTCTTAGAGGCTTAAATAGCCATCAAAGTCTGCAATTTTTGAGTTAATTTGAACCTTGTATCACGTCTTAGTGAGCACACTGTAATCATAATAAAAAAAAATTAATAAAATGCCTCTCATTAATCCGAGGAACCCTAACTCTTGTTTTACTGTATTTTTTTTTTATTACTATGCATTTCTTTGCTGTTTGAGCTGTCATTCAATATAGATATTCTCGCTTGTTAGTTTATTTGTGTTGTAGGAAACTTGCCCTGTGCACCACTTGGTTCTTAAATAGCCCTTTAGCTGCGGTGAACTAAGCCCAGTCCACCAACAACAATTATTTGGCCTAGGATCCTTGGGCCGCTGTGCTGAAGAAAAAAAGGCACTCTCACAGAGTCCATTTTGCAATTTTTGAGTGAAGGTGAGGTTTGAGTAATGAGTTATGAGTTTTGGGTTTGAGTTATGAAAACTGAGACACCTTTAAATCAAACGGGCCCTAAGTTTTTCTCTAGTTCTTTTAGTTAATTGCTATACTCTCACGTTAAAAAAGATGGTAATAAGCTTGCTCATAAACTAACTAGGCATTCTCTTAATGTCACAGATTATATTGTGGATGGAGGATGTTTGTAGCATGTTCTGCCATAGTTTTATTTTGTTTTTCAGGGTGATAGCCGGTCTTCTTTAATAAAGTTTTCAAGTTTTCTTCTCCAAAAAAAGGTCAAATTTCACGTCAACATTTCGTTAGGCCACGTAGGACATAAACTAATAGACAAATGAAAAGACAAAAAAATAAAACTTGTTACAAGATTTAGGGACAAAAAATAAACTTTTGAAAGTTTAGGTACAAAAAGTCACTACTTGTGCTGTTTGAATGTGCTGTTTGAATGAATATGATTGATTATTAATTATTAACTGAGCAGTCATAGGATTGATGCCAAGAATGTAGCAGTCCTTCAAAGTTCAAACAACCTTGACATTTGACACAGTGAAAACCTGTCGTTTAGATAAAGGTCATTGACAGCATGTTGAAATATTAAATGGCCTACATCTGCATTATAAAACCTTAATCTTCCACTTTTTTTTAAATCAAAGATAGTCTTAAACGTCCACATCTTTGCCATTCAGGTCTGTATATTTTACAATATTTTCATTCAAGAATATACGCAGCACACAGTATTATAAAACTACACCAGTCCATAGTCTTAAACGTCCACATCTTTGCCATTCAGTTCTGTATATTTTACAATATATCCATTCAAGAATATACACAGCACACAGCACTACAAAACTACACTAGTCCATGTTATTACAAAAGTCATGATGCATGACAATATTTACGGTATTCATGTGGTATTCTGACAAGATATGCTAGTTTCAAGCAAAAATAAATAAAAAATAAAAACAACAACAACAACAACATTAATGATGGATTCTTAACCCTCAGAAACTACTCAACCAAGGTCAAGAAGATGATGATGCAGCATAACATAAGTTTATGTAAAACTCGAGCTGGCTAATTGAGCCAAAGCTAGATTGCTTCAATCCCCAAATACTTCATTTCAGTGCCATGCCTTTTCGATTTATGTTCAATTTTATTCGACGTAATGGTTAAATTATCGAATCCACACGTTCCCATCAGCTCAACTTCTGGAATAAGTGATAAAATATCACTAGAATTTGATTGTTTTTTATATTTGTATCTGTCACACATCAGATGATTTGCAATATCTGTCTCTGTCCATCACACAATCCTCTACAACTACAAGCACGTTAATCGTTTTGTGCACAAATGCAGCACTAACCTCAAGGCTTTACAATGAAATTTGATTGTGTTGGACCATGGATTTGCTAGCAGCAAAGTTACAAATTTCTATTTGCTAGGCACTAGGCAACATTAATTGTGATTTTATCATAACTTGGTGAATCAATCATGATCATTCGGTCCTTGGAGCACAAGCTAGCCTAAAGTGGGGATGCTTCTATTACTATCAATAATGTGTATAAGGCAAGCAGTGGAATCTGATGAAGATGAACAGAATTGATGCTGCAAAGAGGAGAATATCTGTGTAAAGGTCACTAAGAAATTAAAGCAAGCTTAAAGCTAACTTCTGTATGCCCACAAGTTTGGATTATTCGAGAGGTCCTGCAAGCAGCTAATTCTTTGATGTGCCTAGCAGCCTTGAGCTCTCCCTTTAGGACAATATGGCATTGGCATCATAACCCCATGCTCCTTTCATGTCACGGATTGTACTAGCTTTAACTTTTTTAGCAACCAGTAGTTGATATAAGCTTGATTTTTTGTTTTTAGCATAACACGCTTTGCCTTTGTAAAGATTCGGGAAAAGGCTGGTTTCCCAAGAATTATGCAGATTTCTCTTTCTGCCAAATATAGATGTGTGCAAAAATGACTTTCAACTAGTTGTGTTGTTGAAATACTGAAATTACAAGGAAACCTCCACCTTCCTGTGCACAGCCTAGACTCACTGATCCTGCATTAAGACACTTAAGCTTAACAACTTCAAACTCTTATAAAAAAGAAATTCTTTCCTTATCCATATAGGATTCAAAATTTTTTTTCCCTAAACCACTACCTCCTCACGATTTTTTCTTTTTCTTGTAATAGTTAACCACCTTAGTGCTTAATTAATTCATCTAATCATTTTAGTATTAAAATGCACCTAACAAGTTATGAGAGAGATTTGTATAAAATGGAACTCCTATTGGATGTCTGGTTCTATTACTTTGCATTGGGGTTCCATAATTCATTAGGGCACATTAGATGGGTTTCCCCCCTTTTTGTGGTGAATCAACATTGGTAGCAGAAAAACTTATTAGTAGATTTTCTATAGCCAGATTTGATCAGTCTCTGTACAATAAAAGTGAAAAGATCAACAATAACAATTGAATTTAACCCAACAAAGAAATTTCCAACTTCCAAAAACTGGAAAGTTTGGTGAAATCTTCTTTTAAGTTAATTAAGAGGAATGTGATCCATGACATATATTATATGTAATATGCAATATGCTTGTATAGTATAATGTGATGAAGCATGATCTAATCAATTGGTGGCGTGGTGACTAAAAAATTGTAGCTGAAAGTCTTGAACCTATCCTACCCTACTATCCAATGCTCAAAGACCAAGACTTTTTCTTTAGGCAGAAAGTAATAGACAAAGCCAATGCAAATTTAAATTCATACGAGCAATTCAAAAGAGAAATGTAAACATTTGATAGGATTTAGTAATGTCATAAACAGTGGCTTGATGATTTGCTGATGTAATTTTTTTATGCACACAAAAATTATATAGTTCCTTATTTGCAAGCATGAGATTGTTTATTGTCCAGGGTGGGATTCTTATCAACATAGGAGAGAGTGATAGGAAAAAAGAATCACACACTCTATGCCAGGTATAGAGAACACATAAACATATTCTGATCCACTCCACCCACCCAAAACCCCCCTCAGCTTTTTCAACTCTTTTAACAAAGTAGTAGATGTGACCACCCATTTGCAAAAGAAAATGTAAGAGAGAGTGGGACAGTGAATTGTTAAACATCTATTTCTCCCTCATCTCACTTGGGTGTGGCAGAGGAATAAAGGGATAATGATAATCTTTTCTCCAACAGTAATATTTCCTCCTTTTAACATGCATCTTGATGAAATTGCAGGCTGAGCTAGAGAGAGAAAGGGAGTGTGTGGGAACATGAAAAGGACCACTTCCATGCAAGGTAAAGTTCTTAAGTCAATCATTGGTGGGATTTTTTTTTTCTCTCTCCTAAATACTTATTATTTTCCTTTTTTAGTCGCTCTATGATTCATTGATTCTCACATTCTTGGCGTGTTTCTTATCAAATCATTATTCCCCACCCACCAAATCTACCACTGTAACCAAGATTTTTCATGTTTTAATAACTCTGCAGAATCAGAAAAAAAAAACAAAACAAAAACAAAAACAAAAACCAAAAAAAAAATATATATATATATATATTTAAGTACAGTACAATAGAATAAAGCTAAACTAAAGTTATAATTATTATTATTGGGCAATATGTCTAACCTCGCTTAATGTACATACAACCACTCAATGAATGACTTTTAATGATTGAGATTGAAAGTTATTTTCTTCAACTCTCAATCTTGGACATTGATATCTATAGCATCAGGTGCGATATCTCAATCTCCTTTAATTGAGAACCTTCTTCACCTCTCTAATTATTTATTTATTTCTTTTTTTAAATGTTCATTTGGGATGGTCTATTTTTATTGGTTTTTAAGAATTCAAAACTAATAATAATTTTACTTTAAAAATGTTGTAAATTGATGTGATGAGTGTCACTTCTATAACATAATAAATAAATATTTGAAAATGCATTGATTCATAATACATAGTAAAATTTGCAATATCCTTAATATGAGTCTTGGTTTATTTAGCTTAACGAAGAAGTTGGACAAAAGGTATAGTTTTTTTGTTTTTTTTTTTTTTAAAATTTTAAAAGTTGTACATAAATCAAATTAACTAAATAAAAAATGGGGAAGGTACCATATTCCCTCTTTTCTTCATAACCCAAACGAACTTGAAAAGGCAATAATAACAATTACCATCGACAAGAATGATAATATAATATTTATAAAAGAAACCTCTGCTATGGTGAATGTTCCATCTTCAATCGCCATTATAGTAAAAACTATAATATTGAGATCCATTTGGCACAATGCCCCCTAAAAGCTGGTGAAAAGTGAAAGATATTGACCTCCGTAAAAGAGTATCTCATCTCTTTGATCAATCAGTGTCTAGAGTTGATTTTATGAAACCACTCATTCCCTACAATATGGTAGAATTGAGTTTGGTGTTTCAACTTTGGGTTGAGGTTGAGGACCAGCCTAAGGCAGTGTAGGTCAAATCTAACAAAGCACATACATGCAAGATACGATTTCTATTATAAATTCATCATGGATCACAGACTCACAATAGTTTTTGCCATAAATTACACCGTTTGAATTTAGAAAAGTGAAATGAAAAACTTTTACTAACGAGTGGTATTATTGATTGAGGTGCATTTAATATTTTATGAAACGGTGTTAATTGATATTTAAAATAACAAAATTGTCTAATAGGTATAGAAGTTTAAACTTTACACGGGAAATTTCCTGTGTAAAGTATATACTTTTTTTTCCTAATCAAATAATTTACTTCTCCAATATCCATTTGTTAGCTTTTAAACAGCAAGATAGAAATGTCAAAAATCTTATAACTCAACTAGCACATTTTGGTGTTTAAAAAAAAAAAAAATGTCTACTCTAGAGTTCAAATAACTCAACCCTGTTGTAACTATCAAATAATAATAAATAATTAAATAATTAAAAAAAAAAAAACTAAGAGAATTTTGATCATGCTATAATCTTGATCAAACATGACTAATTATGGAGAAGTTAAAGGGTAGAAATCAATGAATGGTTTTTTGTGCTTATCATCCCTGCTTAGTGATTAGATGATTAAGTTAATCTTTACAGTCATATTCCAGCATGGTTTTCAGTTCTCTAAAAGAAATGATCACATCTGAGATACTTCTAATTAATCACATATAGGAGAGAGATGTTAGATTGGGATTGATTAGAAGGGAAGTATTTGAAATATTCTGTCTTTAGTTAACCAATTGTCTATTGATAGAATCATCAAGAGCCACTTTCGGCTGCCTTAATGTACCTTTAAAAAAAAAGAATATATTTAATCAGTATATATACCAGTAATACTGTTAATAGAAGTGAATAATAACAGGAAGTATTAATATAATGATAATCTTAGTCATAGTGATAACAATTAATCATGGCAATAATTGATGTTCATGAGTTGATCTATTTTTTGGCTTTATTTCCAAGCAAGCTTGTGGTTGTGTGAGGATGAATTCCCTGTTCCATGGGTTTTTTTCAGCATCCTGTCTTTTTAGTTTGCTTTTGTTGTCAAACAATTAATCATAACCAAGAATGTCATATTTCAAAGCAATTATTTTGTATATTTGGCTCTTACTAAGGGAAGTACTTCAACTGACCAACTCTCACATAGGTGAAAGGAGTAAAATAATAGAAGATGCTTGCATCTTGTCCTCTTATCATGATTTCGTTTTGAATTTTTGGTGGAAAAAAGGGGTTTTAACATGATATTATCTTGTGGTGTCAATGTAATGCAATGGTTCAAATTAGCTTGATTTAAGAAATTCCAAGAAACTAGCTATCTCAGTTTCAGTTGAAGCTTCTTGCTCCCCCTTCTCTGTTGTTTGTTTACTTAGATGTTATTAGATCCAACAAATTATTAAGATATGGTTATGATGGTTCTCTTATTTATTATCTCCTTCTTTTATTAAGGTTGTTGATGAGAATCAAATCCTTAATAGCTCCCCTAATTAATTATTGTGAAGACAACACCATGAAATCGTGTTGCAACTTGCAATGACTTTGACAAAAGTTTTATTATTCTTTATTTCTTTATTGTTGACATGCAAAGCTGAAATATTTAATCATTACCTCTACATTCTTCAGTTGGTTTCACGGAATATTGGGGATTGAGTACAAAAAACGCTAATTAATTTCACTGTCAAAAGGTAAACATAGGAAACTATATAGAATGGAAAATGCCAAAGATATTAGTACGCATTTTACCAGATAACCTTTACAAACTAATATAACATTTGAATGTGATTGGTTGCAACATAATTAACAATTTATAAAGGCTATATAGTATAATTTTTAATATCCTTAAGATCACTCATAAAATATATCTACATGCATTTTGTTCTAGACTTAAAACAATGACAGCAATATTGTTCTTTTTCTGACAGCATCAAATTTTATAATTAACCTCATATACCTACCCTCTAACATATGCTTTGACATAACTCGAATCTGTATTTCACTTCACACTAAGATGTCCACTTTGTTTTCCCTCACCTCTATTCTTGAGACAGAAAGGAAAAGAAGAGATTGAGAGAGAGAGAGAGAGAGAGAGAGGGAACAAAAATATAAAAAAAAAAAAGCTGTTCCCTTTCCTCTACTATATAAAGCCAATATTGCATCACTCAAGACTCAAGTCTCAACCTAAGCCTCCACAAACCTCCCCTCTCTAACACCCTTAATTTGATCGTCTACTCTAAACATATTCTGTAATGGAGAGGAACCAGATGCGCAGGCAGCTTGCCCTCATAAGGCAGTCCTTCTTTGATCAGGTTTTCTCATCTTCTTAACCTCTTCATGCTGTCACTGACCTGAAGTCAATTTCTTTTGTTTGGGAATTCAAGAATCACACACAAGTTATCTTCTGATTTTTCTATTGTACCACACAAACACAGTTGCATGAAATACATGTTCATACACATTCATTGTACATGACACTAAACTTTCCACTACAATGAGTAACCTCTATTCTCTATGTGGTTTTCTCATCATGCATGAAAATCTATACATATGCACAAAGTTTTGAAGATAAGTAGAACTAAATACTTGCATTCTTTGATGTTATTTCGATCATTAAAACGATATATATTATGGACTGCATGGATAGTTGAAAGTCAATATATTACATGCAAATATTATGTTATATTCCTGTCTGATCTTGCTTTAATTTCATGGTTATGATGGAAATTAAATTGGATATTGGACCGTTTGCAGGGCTTTCTTGATGAACAATTTATCCAACTGGAGGAGCTGCAAGATGACGCTAATCCTAATTTTGTGGAGGAAGTTGTTACATTGTACTACAGGGATTCGTCCAGGCTAATCCTTAACATAGATCAGGCACTGTAAGTATTTTTATTCCTAGTTTTATTTATTTGTTTTTAAATTCTCTTTGTTATTTAATTTTTTTCACTTGTGATAATGATAATAATAATATCTTTTGTCTATGCAGGGAGAGGAACCCTCTTGATTTCAATAAGCTGGATAACTATATGCATCAGTTCAAGGGAAGTAGCACAAGGTACATACAATTGAGAACTAAAAATGTGGAAAAAATAAATTGGTATCATGAAGAATATACTATTCTTTATCTCAATATTTCTGCTATAATGGGTGCAGCATCGGAGCCAAAAAGGTGAAAGCTGAGTGCACACAGTTTAGGGAATATTGCAAGGCAGGAAATTCAGAAGGGTAATTCACTTTCCACTTGATCCCACTCCATGCATGGAGCGCCAAGATACCATTCTTATGGTCCTGATTAGCACATTCGACTGTATTTATAGTGTTAAAAAGATGAATACTGTCATATTCACTGTTAGTCAGCAGCAAAAGATTAACAACTATTTAAAAAAAAAACGTTTGAGTGAGGCGTAGAAATTGGATGCCCTATGGTACTATACTGTGTATAGCTGACGGGAGGTTTGGTATCTTATTAAGTCTTGATCCTAAAAAATTATTAATTAAGGTGTGGAAAAAGGAAATTTTTTAATTTGATCTAATATTTAATGATTTATATTAAATATTAAAATCTTAAATTATTTAACACTATGCACACGGTTAGATACAACCATATAAGAAATAAAATTTTGAGTGTACTAAATGGACTTTTTTTTTGAGAAACAAATGGACTTTCTGAATATCAAGTGAAATGAAGAGAATCATATTTTGCGGAGAAAATATTAGTTCACGCATCCATTATTCCATTAATTAGTGTTTGGAGGTTTGACAATGGTTTTGCATGAACGTGAGCAGATGCATGAGGACTTTCCAACAACTGAAGAAAGAATATGCCATTCTCAAAAGGAAGCTTGAAGCTTACTTTCAGGTGCATGCTTTTCCCTTTCACATATTTCAAGAAATCTATATATTTGACTTTTGTAAAGTGATGCATTTGCATGAGGGATTTAATGGGCATCACCACATTAAAAATTAACAAAAATTAATAAACAAATAAAAATTTCACCGCCTAGTGTGACTCATGAAAATGCTTGTCAATTAAAAAAAATAAAGAACTTAATTTTTACCACTACCTCCATGCATGCACTCGTTAAGCGGATGCTTTATACACACCCTAAATATCAATTTTACTGTGCTAACAATCATCATTATTTCTCTTTTGTCTAATTATTCAGCAAGCAAGACAAGCTGGGCCCTTGGAGACAGCATGTCGCTCAAGGAATTGATAGCAGAGGGCAAATAAAGAAGCAGGATTTGACATGGCAAAATATTGTGATTGACAAGTCTAAAATTCACACTTGTAATCACCAAAAGAATGGATGCCCTAGTGGGATTAGAATGTTTTGGTTTTCTATGTAGGCTATTTATATTTTACACTATCGAAAATGCTAATGAAGTTTTGTAGTTTTGCTTTTGCTCTCTACTCTCTCTCTCTAGTCTATTTGCACTTTCCTCAACATGCATGTGTGTGTGCACGTGTATATATGTGCGTGTGAGAGAGAGAGAGAGAAAGGACCATGTTGACATGTTGTTCATGTTCCTTCATGCTATAATCTTGATATTGCTGGGCTCACTATTCCTGGTTCAGTTCTATAATTATTGTCCAGATCCATACCAAGTTTTGAGCTTAATTAGGCTTCAGTTCTGGCCCGCTAAGCCTCATACATACGTAGAAAGGACCAGATTCAATTTCATAGTTTTGATGACCAGAAAGAAAACTATTCACGTAAATTTTTATATAATGGATTTCATTTACTAAAAGATTTAACTCCGTAATTCATTAGAAAAAATGATTAGCGTATCATCTAGAGCCACTACCAAAAAACACGGCTATAATTGCCTTTTTTATCCCCGTTTACAGAAAACGCGGCTATAGCTAGCTAAATAAAAGTAATAACATAAAGCAAACCAACTAAATCATTACATGCATGGAAGTCTTCCCTTCCTTCGAACAAATTCTTTATGAGTCCCACGGCCTCTAAAACTAATCCAAATACTCAGTATTAATTAACTAATAAAAACAGTAAAAAAGAAAATTGTACCTATATATAGTAATCCTAACTGAGTATAGACGTTGTGTAATGTATCTAGACGGCCAAAATGGGGTTTTACCAATTTCTAGCAAAATGCTTCATGTCTAAAACTATTTAAGGATATGTCTTTATTTTGAAACTCAATTTTTAGAAAATCGAGTTTCAAATGTAAAACTCGATTTTTTTACAATTGAGTTATAGCGAACTTGAACTAAGAAAATTTTTTTTTTTTTTTCCCTAAAATTTCAAGGAACTTGAGTTCCTTGAATGGAACTCGAGGTCCAAAATTTTTTTTTTTTTAAATTTTTAGTTCGCTATAATTTGATTGTCTAAAAATCGAGTTTTAAATTGAAACTCGATTTTTAGAAAATTAAGTTTCAAAACAGGGGCATTTTCTAAATAGTTTCAAATATGGGGCATTTTGTTCTAAAGTTTTGGCGAAAGAGGCAAATGCCCATTTTGGCCGTATCTAGACAACCCTCGTCACATTAAGAACCAGAATCTTTACTTGGTTTTTTACATTATTTAGTTGGCATTGGAATAACCACTAGACGCTTTGTCATAATTATTTATCTAAGTTTAAACAAAAATAGTACATTAGATTGAAGACAAACTTTAATTTGTGGGAAAAAAATAAATAAATAAAAAATTCTTTATTCGGATCATTTCCTGCTTGTCATTCACATAATAAAGATATCAGATAATATAAACTTCAGAGTCAACTCACTGCCGGTGCATCAAATACCTATTCTTCTTAGTATATCAATTTCTCTTTTCCTTTTTGTTTAAACAAGCCAAGTAGGCTATATTAGCCATTGGGTAGAATATATATTTTTTCTAATTATTCTTTATTAATTATCAAGACATTAATGGTTAATGTAAATAGGATTCAAACCAAGTTTTATTATTTAACATTAGAGGCTTTATCATTTGAATTAACAAGAAAATAGGTACCCTCTTTCTAATTCTCAAGTAAATAGAGGGTTTTAGCTTATTTTAACCAATTGTTATAGGAACTCAAAAATCAGAGAGTTTTTATGTATGTGAAATTGTGAATATGTGAGCCTTCAAGTGAAAGCGGTAGCCTTTTTTTTTTTTTTTTTTTTTTTTTTTTTTTTTTTTGTAAAAGGACATCTCAGCTCTGTAGTCTTTGTTCGGAGAATGTTGTGGTTTGAAATCATGTGACCATCACAATCAGCTGAGACCCCAATTCATCAAAGTGGAATTTAACAGCACAAGCCTGGTATATAGACCATATCTAATAGGACCAATATGTGAAAGTATTCTTTCATCGTATTCAAGCTATACATATACATAAGCCTAGCTAGTTTAGGCCATATTTAAAAGGAACCCACATATCACTACTTTTTGCGACAGTGGAATGAAGCTTTAAGTATAACATGATGGTTAATACTTGATACCATTGTCTACTAGTTTAATTTTATTCTATTATAAAAAAAACAATTGTGAGATAAGTTATTAATTAATTAAGTAGGTCCGTAGCTCTATAATTGGATTTATTTATGGTGCAATAGGATGTTGAATTTCTTTTTTATATGTTAATAAAATAATTAATTTTAAAAGAAATATAGTCTAATACAGCATATTTAAAACATGATGATGAAGTTGCAACGCCAGAGTTTGAAATATAAAATTAAGATGTGAAGATCGCTGCAATTACTGAAATTCAATTTCACAAATAGCGCCTAGTATATATAAATTCAACGACAAGTGTGATAGAGAAGTAAGGATGAAAATTCCATGTGAATCAATAATTGTTGAGGTCTTAGGTATAAATAGAGGCTCATATATAGGAGAAAATGGGCTTTTGGCCCTTTCTTTTTAAAAAAATCCAGCAAAATTCCCCATATCTGAAACTAATTAAGAAAATATCCCTATTTTGAAACTCGATTTTTGGACAATCGAGTTATAGCGAACCGAAAATTAAAAAAAAAAAAAAAAAATCTGGAACTCGAGTTCCATGAACTCGAGTACCATGTGAAGTACTCAAGTTCATGGAAGTCGAGTTCCTTGAAAAAATTCAAGTGGAACTCGAGTACTTCACATGGTACTCGAGTTCCCAAAAAAAAAATAAAAAAAAATTCTAAGTCCACGTTCGCTATAATTCGATGTTCCAAAAATTGAGTTTTACATTTGACACTGAATTTTTAGAAAATCGAGTTTCCAAACAGGGGTATTTTCCTAATTAGTTTCAGACGTGAGACATTTTGCTGGATTTTTTAAAAAGAAAGGGCAAAAGCTCATTTTGGCTCTCATATATATTACAAGAAGAGACACATCATATTCTGATTAATTTCGTTTGTTATATCAATTGTAATTTCTTTTTTAGTTTATGATCTAGGGTAAGGTGTTAATTCAAGTAAGTACTCGTAGATATCTTTCAATTTGGTATTGTAGTTTATAATATTTCATATGTGCAATATTGTCGTTAATTTTTATATTTGTGGTTTAGATTACTTTATTTCGTTAATTGCTTAGTAGTTCAATTTTCCATTCATTTAGTTGTTACTTGTTTTTTGTTTCAATAATCAATTTAGTTACCATTGCACTACAAAAAAAAGGTTCTGCAGCCACATTTGTAAAACACGGCCTTAGGTCCAAAAAACGTGACCATAGGCTGATTTGGCTAGTCTGGGGCCGCGTTTTTTATAAACGCGGCTTTACTTAGTCTGGGGCCGCGTTTTTGCAAATGCAGCCCAAAAAAACGCGGCCCAAGAGGGGCCTTTTTTGTAGTATTGGTACTCACAAATAACCAACAATTGAGCAAAAATTCTCTTTTAAAAAAAGTTTACTTTTAACGAATCTCTAAAAGTTTGTTTGGGGAAAAAATCCTTTAAAATTTGATACTAATAAGATCAGAAATAATATAGTTGTTGGCTATTGGTACTTGTCAGGACATTCACGACGAAAAAACAGTCACAAAGGCTCTTGAATCTTTTGCCCCCACCCCCTCCTCTCTCTCTCCATGAGTCATGGCTCCTGTTAGGACATATGTGATTCATGTTAGAAACATATGTCAATATTTATGTAATTGGCTAATCTTTTGACAAAATGCACTTTATTTGTTTTTGGATAGATCTAGGATGTGTTTAATATTTCAAGAAACATGTTGTTCAAGTTTAGTATTAATTCCATGAAGATTGGACCAAGAAACAAGTGAAGAAAAATTGTTTACTAAAGTTGAACAAATAGCTCAACACCTGTGGATAGATAGCTCGATAGCTGCTCGACACCTCTTGACAGCTAGGCTATCTATTGAGATTTTCAACTTCTTCTTATCGCAATCTTGATAGCTTCTTGATAGTTGGTGGATTGATCGAGAAAGCTCCTGTCTCCTCGATAACTTCTCGATAGCTATATTTGTCGAAGTTTAAAGCTCGACACCTCTTCGACATCTTTCTATCGATCGAGGTTACGGGAATTCAAATTTTCAGATCTGATTTTTGGCCCATGATGACATGTATGTATAGGGTTTCTTTTCTCACAACCTTAGATCTATATAAAGCTTATTTTAGAGGCCGTCACATAAGAAAATAAGGAGAACATATGCAAAAGGTGACCGATATCTTATTCTCTCTGAAAGAAGTTACTGCGTCTTTGCACCTTAAGGTTTTGTAACCAAGTGCTTCTTGATCTTCATTGTTGATGAAGTGAAGAATTTTGCAGCCAGTAATCTTTTTCTAGTTGGTGATTAAGTCGTGTACTGGGATTCACGCAATTGGTTAGTCACATACTGGAATTCGTTTATCAAAAAAGGTGGCGTTCATATTTTGAAGAGTTCAGAGGTTTTGAAGCGGTAGAAGGTTTCTACTGTGAGTTCATCTACAGGAATTATAGAGTCTAAGGATAAAGGTTTTGTACTAGATCTGAAACTTCTCATTACTATAGTGGATTGCTTTTCGAGAAGATTTCCCCAAGATTTTTTATTGTGAAACTGGTTTGTTTCATTGGTTTTCCTGGGTCATCATATCTTGTCTTATTTATTTTTTCGCTGCATGATTTTGACATAATATTGATGTTTATTTGTTTTAGCAAGTTTGATTCATAATAAATCTAATTAACAACTTGGGTTTAAAATTTGTTAATTCTATCAACCGTGGTCTAAATTTCCCAATAGCTCCCATGCTCCGCCTGTTGGAGAACAATGGAGTAAATCATGAAAGAAACAATGAGACAATCAAATTAAGGAAAATGGATAGAGGCACGTACTAATGTTGTTTTTAGACAATATTTGCTCTTCAATCCATCATAAATTTTGTTAAAGGGTTATTACAAATTTATTCCTAAGGTACAACTAAATCAAGAATTCCACAAATAGTAACCTAAAAGAATTCTTGTGAATTTCTTAGCAATGGTGGAAAAGTTCTTTAAAATTTTGAATGTAGTAGCAGTGGCTAGCATTATTTATACATGATGAGATATGGCCCTTCAAATGACATCTTTTGAGAGCAGGGGCGGAGCCAAGGGGGGGCGAGGGGGGGCAACTGCCCCCCTGACCTTCCTCCCAAGCCCCTTTAGTATAGGATTTCTGGATTACTTTGCCCCCCACACCAAGAATTTCTGGACAAATTTCAAAGACAACCAATTAACATCAAATTCTAACCCATAATTTCAGTTAACTATGCAAATGATACAAATTTGATAGTTTGATGCCGAAATTAATTCCCCCCAACAAAGAGAAGATATATCTTAAAACGAAAACAAAGAGCTGTTTAACAGCGTTCGAGTCACCTGCAAAATTAGAATTGGCTACCTCAGTGTTCTGATACAAAGAGCTGCTTAATATGCTTCTATCAAATACCTAAAGTTCAAGTAATTGAGATTTTACATTCTATTGATTTAATATCATGAATGTTTGTGAGAGTTAGTGCCTTATGAGGTGGCTGGTCATTCTCTGGCAGCACATGCAAGAACTTGCTGTGCTGTCATGAAATGTGCTACACACTTGTACTTTTATCAACAAAGTTATACTAAATATCATACTAGAGAAAAAAGATACAAAGAGATAATACTAAATTGGACACATTGACACTTCTATTTTTTTTTTTTTCACTTCTATTTTTTTTTTTTAATGGGAGATACACAACACTTAATCTTTACACCAATTGAAATTCAATTTTCATCACACTTTTTAAGTTTAAATAAAAATCGTCTACTAAATTGTGTTTAAAATATTTNGTTGAGGCAAAATGGACCCATACCCTTTGTAAGAAATGTTTAGATTGTAAGAGACTTTTTGTCTTTTTATCATTATTCCATATGATTATATTTTTACCTTACAAAAATGAGGGTATAAGCTTGTAATAAGAGTTCTGTAATTTTGAGAGAGAGAGAGATACCTTTACACAAAAGGCTATGATGCCCTCCGTTTTATGTTTTTTATTTTTATTTATTTATTTATTTTAAAAGACTAAAAACAAAAACAAAAAACAAAAAACTAAATAAAATGAGGTCCATACTTGTAAACTTCTCCCAAACCGAAGCAAAAAAAAAAAAGTTTACTTTTAACGAATCTCTAAAAGTTTGTTTGGGGAAAAAATCCTTTAAAATTTGATACTAATAAGATCAGAAATAATATAGTTGTTGGCTATTGGTACTTGTCAGGACATTCACGACGAAAAAACAGTCACAAAGGCTCTTGAATCTTTTGCCCCCACCCCCTCCTCTCTCTCTCCATGAGTCATGGCTCCTGTTAGGACATATGTGATTCATGTTAGAAACATATGTCAATATTTATGTAATTGGCTAATCTTTTGACAAAATGCACTTTATTTGTTTTTGGATAGATCTAGGATGTGTTTAATATTTCAAGAAACATGTGTTCAAGTTTAGTATTAATTCCATGAAGATTGGACCAAGAAACAAGTGAAGAAAAATTGTTTACTAAAGTTGAACAAATAGCTCAACACCTGTGGATAGATAGCTCGATAGCTGCTCGACACCTCTTGACAGCTAGGCTATCTATTGAGATTTTCAACTTCTTCTTATCGCAATCTTGATAGCTTCTTGATAGTTGGTGGATTGATCGAGAAAGCTCCTGTCTCCTCGATAACTTCTCGATAGCTATATTTGTCGAAGTTTAAAGCTCGACACCTCTTCGACATCTTTCTATCGATCGAGGTTACGGGAATTCAAATTTTCAGATCTGATTTTTGGCCCATGATGACATGTATGTATAGGGTTTCTTTTCTCACAACCTTAGATCTATATAAAGCTTATTTTAGAGGCCGTCACATAAGAAAATAAGGAGAACATATGCAAAAGGTGACCGATATCTTATTCTCTCTGAAAGAAGTTACTGCGTCTTTGCACCTTAAGGTTTTGTAACCAAGTGCTTCTTGATCTTCATTGTTGATGAAGTGAAGAATTTTGAGCCAGTAATCTTTTTCTAGTTGGTGATTAAGTCGTGTACTGGGATTCACGCAATTGGTTAGTCACATACTGGAATTCGTTTATCAAAAAAGGTGGCGTTCATATTTTGAAGAGTTCAGAGGTTTTGAAGCGGTAGAAGGTTTCTAGTCTACTAAATTGTGTTTAAAATATTTCATGGCTCCAACTCTATGTAGCAGATCCATACTTTCAAATTATGTCTTATTTTTTCATGACACTAAATCTCTAATGCTTACATCTTTCCACTAATCTTTTTTTCCCCTCAATCTCTTTCTCTTTCATTGTTTCAAATTCTATGTTTTGGTAATGAACTTTGAGGCTTTTTAGCAATGAAGTGTTAAAAATTAATTAAAAAATTGAGTGGAAGATCAATAGATGAACGATTGTGTTTCCAAAGTTCCCTATAATTTTGCCCCCCCTGAATTAAAATCTTGGCTCCGCCACTGTGAGAGTAACCTTGGTTGAACAAAAAATATTTTACTAGGCATTTGAGATAACGAAGATCGTATTCTGCAAAATTCGAATTCTGTGGAAAAACTTTCTGCCTAGGGTCCACTTGGGTGGGCCTTAAGCTCTGCTTGAGCTACCTGTCAAGACTCAAGAGTGCTTCATGTGGATGCCTTAATTAATTTGTTTAGGCAGACTGGGCTTCACTCGACTGCTCATCTATTGGCACTTCTAAAAGTGCAATGTTTACCGATCGACACTTCAAAAAATACATTGTTTGCCAACTCAAAATTTAACCACACAGGCACACAGGACTCCTAGCAGCCCACTAAAATTCAAGAATTTTAATTTATAAATTCCCTCGACTCTTTTACGTTTCAAAGTAAACCTAATTACATGTATTATAACTACTTTGTATATACCTATATATACAGCAATAGGTTCACAATCTCTCTCTCTAGAACTAATTTTCTTATTGGCAATTTTGTTCTTGACTGTTTGTGTTTGAGATCCAAACTTTGAATGCTAATATAGTTAAAACTCATATTATGCTCATCTTGAAATCAGTATCTGAGTTTCTTTTTTTTACTTGGCAAGATTAATTGGGATTTTAGTTAGAGGAATATTAGAAATCATAGATTGGTTTTCCATGTATTAATTTAATTTTGAATCTTATTATATTTCCTGTTGAATGGTAAATTTTTACTGATTCATGCTTTAGCCCCTAAGATAAAATACTAATTAGTTCAATCATAGAAGGAGAGAGATTGTGTAAAACAAAAAGGGTTGAAAATTTGTAAAATTTAGACATTCTGTTTTGAAAGTTGCATTTTAAGGAATGACACTTCATTTAGGAGTTTATAAAGGAATTGAATGGAATAAAATGAGTAAATAATTAAAAATATGGAAAAATATGGAATGAAAGGGAATATTTTTAAGTAATAGAAAAGAATAGAAATGAAATGAATAAAATGAAATTAAGTAACATTGTTTAGATGTTTTAAAATAAAGGAAGGTAAGTAAACTTGTATGGGAGTACTTATAAAAAAAAGAGTAAAATTGTTTGGGAGTAACATAAAGAGAAAAGAATGAAATAATTTTATAATAATATTACTATTAGAATCTTATTTTAAAATAAATAGCTGAATATATGGGGGTATTTTGGAAGGTTTAGTGAAAATTTCATCAAACATGATTTCATTCAGAATGAAAATTTGAAGTTTTAAAAGAATATAGAGGAATAAGTATTCACTTTTATATATTTCATTCTCTTCCATTTAAACTTTCAAACAATGGACTAAATGGAAATAATAATCCAAAAGAATTAATTTATTCCACACATTTCCATTCCCTTCTCTCAAACAATTTATTTGATATTCTACATAAATTCTATACTCATATAAAATTATTATACTTTTTTTTTTCTTCTTTTTATGTGAATGTGTCGATCTTCATTAATGAACTTGAAATAATCAAATGGATTTTACATCCTGAGCAACAGCAAGTTACAAAGCCATCTATGCTCTGGGAATATCATTTTTTATATTTATTTTTCTTAATGAATAAAGGGAACATATAGTATTAGTATACAATTATACAGATAAGTTTTATTTTATCATATTGAATATTCATGCATTATTGTAAGCATGATTTTATTTTGTGGGATATCATCCCATTCCTTTTGTTTAAGGTCATTCTCAAATGATTTTGATAGAATGAATAACTTGCCTTCAATAGTTTCTGTCACCTATATTTCAAAAGGTAAATTAATCATAAACGGATAATTTAGCAAAAAGTTATTTAGCAGCATTTTCAAGACATTGTCACCTTTGTTCATTTGGATGAACTTCCATTAACTTATTTTTTATGGAAAAAAATAGAATTAAAGTTTTATGTTAAAAAAACAAAATATGATAAAAAGTTGTAGCTAAGAAACAAACAATATATGTTAATGAAAAGAAACTCATACGGTCTATGTATATGAGCTTTAAAAAAAAAAAAAAAAAAAAAGAGATAATTATTTAGTTTATTTGATGATGTATGATAAAAATGGGGAAAACCTCCAAGGTAAAAACCTCACCAGGTGATTTTAAGGCCACCACTCCCGAGAATCCACTATTATCACAATAAGTGATTTCAAGTAAATGAATTCCTGTACCTTATACCAACCTAAAGTTGGACCCCTTACTCCCAATACCCAATTGAACTTGTTCTGTAGTGACAATTTCTCATTTTCAATGCACGGTTCCTAGTACGTGACTAACCATTGATGCACGGATCCAAGTACGTGACTAATCATCAACTTGAGAAGGATGTTAGCTGTAAAGTTTTTTAGTTCATCAACACGATGAAGATCATGAAACTCTTTGGATACAAAACCTTACAGCGTACAAATGTAGCAGCTTCTTCAAGAGAAAGATGAACTAAGACATATATCTCCGGTCACAATATGCTTGTGAAAAACTTTTGCATTAATTTGCACTCTCTTATATCTTCTGTGATGGCTCTTAAAATAATCCTTATATATATATATATATATATATGTTTAGGGTTGTGAGCAAAGAAAGTCTAAACATGTATAAATGGATTGGTGTGAAATCAGATCTAAAAAACTGATTTTCATAAATTTCGATAGATAGGTTATCTATCGAGCAGTTTTTGAGCATTGGACTAAACATGTCTTTTAAACCTCGATAGATGCTATCTGTCAAGATTTAAAATCCAGCACTTCTTTATTTGTTTCTTAGATAGATTTGCATGGTTTTAACACTTGGACTTGAACTCTTATTTCTTGAAGTATTAAACACATCTTAGATCTACACAATTACAAGTAAAATGTGTTTTGTCAAAAGATTAGCCAATTCTAAATGACATATGGTCTTAATATGATTCATATATGTCCTAACAATGTACAATTCTATAAAACCGTGTCCCCTTATTATGCTCTTCTTGATATCAGTATTTCGATTTTATTTTATTATTATTTTTACTTGGCAACATTAATTGGGATTTTAGTTAGAAGAAATTTTTAAAATCATAGACTAGTTTTCCTTATATTAATTTAATTTTGAATCTTAGTATATTCTTGTTGAACAGTAAATTTTTTCTTATACATGCTTTAGCCCCTAATTAGATAAAATACTAATTAGTTCCATTATAAAAGGAGACAGATTGTGTAAAACAAAATGGTTGAAAAATTGTAAAATTTAGACATTCTGTTTTAAAGAATGACACTTTGTTGGAATGAAATGAAATAGAATAAAATAAGTAAATGTAGGGACTCGGTTTGGATTGACCCTGAGTAGAGTATGAATGAGTTTTCAGCCCAATCAAGCCCAAACAATAAATTTGTAGAGAGTGGGTGAAAGGTTTAGGCGCTAGCCGTCAATCACCATGCATGAACTTTCTTTATAAAAAATACTAAGAGTTTCTTTACAAATGGGGGAATGCTCCTCGGCCTGTGGCCGAGGAGGCCTTTTTGTTCTCTCTCTTCCTTTTTTCCCCCCCCTCCCTTTTACTTTACTTGCTTTTCTTATATAGTTTTCATCTGCCTATCTCCTTATTCCATCTGTTGATCATCCATTTGCCGCTCTTCTGGCCGTCTGTCCCATCAGAGGCCTTATCAGTACTCAAGTGGTTCACTCTGACCAACGTTGCCCTGCTAAGGGGTTATATCCCCATTAATACAGCCAGAGGGGTTAGGTGAATGCATTAAATGCGAATGTGACAGCTTGCTCTGAGCTTGTCCCCTCCCAAAGATTATCCTTAGAATGCCGAGGACGAACAGGTCCTCGGCGTGGGTCACAAAAGAGGCTTTGTCTAACTTAGCCTTGGCTGGTCAGTCCTCTTCGGCGTTGGCCTTGGGCCTAATACCCGATGGGCCAAGGCTATCGGGCCCACGGGCCCCACAATAGCCCCTCAAAACCCTACTGCACGTTATCTTGATCCTACAGCTGCTTCCTGGCCACGGCTAGGTCAGAGACAGCAGTATCCCTGGCCTTCGTCATTTCTGTCAGATCATCGGCCGCCTTTTTAGGTCGGCCTCAGATCTCTTAAGAGTATTGGCAGCCTCCAAGAACTTGTCACGCTCTTGCGCTAAGGCATTGCTATGGTCATCGACCTCCTCGCCTAACCTGAAAAGAGCCTGGATAGCCTGCCGATAAAACAAGTAACTCCGTAAAGAGAAAGAAAGTACTAAGCGACAAACTTTGAATAAAGTGAATAGGTGCAAAGGACCCACCATTCCTAGATACTTCTTAGGTCGAGGACAACCTCTACTCCAGTCATATTTCTTAGCCCGGCCATGTCAGTGGGAAGAAGAGAGATTTCTCTCAGGGCCTCGGCTACAAGAGCCCTCGGCTCCTTGAGATTCCGCATCACGCGTTATCCATCAGGGGCTGATCATGAAGCATGGCAGCGGGCAGCAGGCCTGAATCTCGGACTGCTGGCTGGCCTTCTTACTCTTCCGTTGATCACCGAGCTTCAGTTGCTTCGGAGGCCTGCGAAACCTACCTCTCGGGCGGGGAATGGGATTTGCTCCCATCCATTGGCTCCTTACCCTTGGAAAGTCTTTTCCTTTTCGGGTCATGAGACTCGGTAGGAGGGTCTGTTACTGTGGGAGCAGAAGACGACCTAGTTTGCACAGTTAAAATCTGGGGCGGAGGTGCTGGAGGCTGGGGCTGCGACTCTTCTGGTCCACCCTTCTTTGAACCGCCTTCGAGTAAGTCAAGAAGATTGGTTTGGGGCTTTCTTTTTAAACCCATCTCGGCTTGAGTACCAACTCTTAGGGACTGGAGATCGGCTTCGGACAAATGAGGTCTCCTAGATCACCAGAGGGATCCTCGGACTGATCAGCTAGGTTGAACACGCTATATTCGTCCTCAGAAGAACTCAGTTCAACCACCTCCCTTGCCTTCTTAGATAGTCCTTCCTCGGCCACCGTTACTTGCTGGGATGAGGAGGGACCTGCTAGCGAATGCCTTCAGGTATATAAGACCCCTCAGTAAATGCAAAACCGTCTTCCACCACGGTGATCTGCGTAAGCGAGGGTCACGAGCTCTAATTACGTGCTTACGAGACTGGGAATGATTTCTGAGCTGGGTCGCATCCGAGGATGTGATGAGCAGCTCTGACCTGGTTATCGGTTTCGTTTAGGAAAAGGTCCGACCTAAGAACGGTCTCCAAATCCGCTTTGTTAACCAGATGGAAATGACGTGCAAAGGCGTGCGGATCTGTGGCAAGAAAAGTGAAACTCTTATGGTTAGTCAACCAAATCGAATATACAGTTATAAAACTTGAGAATACTGAAACCTAAATTATCTCCTACTTCGGATGTCCTACCTGGCTCCCCTCTACTGTTGGGCAATGAAAGCCGTTGTGCCACTCTCCTGACACTATAAGAAAATTTGAGTCAACCCCTGTTGGAATCAGGAAGACACTGGATGAGACGAATCCTATCGTCCCTTGTCTTCATATAATACGTCTTACCCTCAGGTGATGAAGGTTATAGCACCAGTTCACATCTGGTGAGTAGTCTCAGCCCCATTTTCTCATTCAAGATGTCTACGCACCCTAATATCCTAAACACATTCGCGGCACACTGGGTAGGAGACAGGCGGAAATGCCTAAGATAATTGAGGGTCACCGGCCTCATAGGGATTCTCATCCCTCCTTCTACAAAAGCGAATATTGGGATCACAACTTCACCCTCTCTCCTCTTAAGGTACCACTCCCCTTCTTCACAGTACTTCAAACTCACATTATTGGGTATTCCATAGTCGACGATGAATTTGTTCATCATCTCGTCAGACTCAACCAACTTTTTAAACTTACCCATTCCCCAAAGATGACTAAAAGTTCTAAGAGAAGAAAGGAGGAGTAAAATCAAGGAAATTTGAGATCGATAGAAAAAGAAGACTTACAGAAGTATGACGGTACTCTTCAGATAGTGTACAAGTCCAACCAGATTCAAATCATACGCGTCAACAATTGTAAGCGCGAAAATGATGAAATCGAGCGGTTCAAACAGGTACTTATACTCCCCTTAGGTTCCCCAAATGTAACCGCTTGCTCATAAAAGCAAAAGATCATGCCGTTGAAAGTGGGAAACGTGGTGCCGCCAAAATTTAATGTGGGCACCCATTAAGTCTTGAAACGCTAAAAACGCGCATCGGGCAGTCAAAAAGCCGCCAGCGTTAGCACAAACCGAAGTGGGGCGACTCGTCTAGAGAGCCCGCAGGTATCAAAACCCTCCTCCCCGTCCGAGGGAACGTGCAGCAGGGTTTTGAGGGGCTATTGTGGGGCCC